>NW_022095801.1:0-24616 GCF_006542625.1 Nomascus leucogenys | reverse complement strand
CAGAAAGAAGTTTCACAGAATGCTTCTGTGTAGTTTTATTTTAAGATATTCCTTTTTCCACTCTAGTCCCCTTAGCACTCGAATATCCACAGGATGTTTCTGCAAAAGAGCATTTCAGATCTCCTCAATCAAATGAGGTTCACTCTGTTATTGAATGCAGAGATCAGAAAGAAGTTTCACAAATGCTTCTGTTGTTTTTATTTGAAGATTTCTTTTTCACTGTAGGCCCCTAGCGCTCCCATTCTCTTGTGGTTTCTACAGAAAGAGTGTTTCAGAACTCCTCAATCAAAAGTAAGGTCAACTATCTTATTTGAATGCACAGATCAGAAAACGTTTCACAGAATGCTTCTGTGTAGTTTTTATTTGAAGATATTCCTTTTTCCACTATAGACCCTTAGCGATCTGAATGTCCACTTGAGTTTCTACAGAAAGAGTGTTTCAGAACTCCTCAGTGAAAAGGAAGGTTCAACTCCGCTGGTTGAATGCACAGATCAGAAAGAAGTTTCACAGAATGCTTCTGTGTAGTTTTTGTTTGAAGATATTCGTTTTTCCACTATAGGCCCCTTTGTACTCCGAATGTCCACTTGCAGTTTCTTCAGAAAGAGTGTTTCAGAACTCCTCAATCAAAGTAAGTTTCCACTCTTTTAGTTGAATGCACAGATCAGAAAGTAGTTTCACATTATGCTTCTTTGAAGTTTTATTTGAAGATATTCCTTTTTCCATATAGGCCCTTAGCGCTCTGAAAGTCCACTTGCACTTTCTACAGAAAGAGTGTTTCAGAACTCCTCAATCAAAAGTAAGTTTCAACTCTATAAGCTGAATGCACAGATCAGAAAGTAGTTTCACAGAATGCTTCTGTGTAGCTTTTATTTGAAGGTATTCCTTTTTCCACCATAGGCCCCTTAGGGCTCGAATGTCAATTTGCATTTTCTACAGAAAGTGTGTTACGTAACTCATCAATCAAAAGGAAGGTTCAGCAATGTAAGTTGAATGCACAGATCTGAAAGCAGTTTCCCAGAATGCTTCTGTGTAGTTTTAATTTGAAGTTATTCCTTTTCCACTATAGGCCCCTTAGCGTTCCGAACGTCCATTTGCAGTTTCTACAAAAGGTGTTTCAGAACTCCTCAATCAAAAGAAAGGTTCAACTCTGTTTGCTGAATGCACACATCAGAAACTAGTTTCACAGAATGCTTCTGTGTAGATTTATTGGAAGATATTCCTTTTTCCACTATTTGAAACCTAGCGCTATGAATGTCTAATTGCGGTTTCCACAGAAAGAGTGTTTCAGAACTCCTCAATCAAAAGTAAGGTTCAACTCTGTTAGTTGAATGCACAGATCAGAAAGAAGTTTCACAGAATGCTTCTGTGTAGTTTTTTATTTGAAGATATTCGTTTTCCACTATAGGCCCTTTAGCGCTCCGAATGTCCACTTACGTTTCTAGGAAAGAGTGTTTCAGAACTCCTAAGTCAAAAGAAAGTTCAACTCTGTTATTTGATTGTACAGATGAGAAACAAGTTAAACAGAATGCTTCTGTGTACTTTTTACTTGAAGATATTCCTTTTTCCTCTACAGGCCCCTTTGCGCTTTGAATGTCCACTTGCAGTTTCTACAGAAATGGTGTTTCAGAACTCCTCAATCAAAAGTAAGTTTCAACTCTGTTAGTTGAATGCACTTATCAGAAAGAAGTTTCACAGAATGCTTCTGTGTAGTGTTCATTTGAATATATTCCTTTTTCCACTGTACGCCCCTTAGCACTCCACATGTCCACTTGCGGTTTATACTGAAAGAGTGTTTGCAAACTCCTCAATCAAAAGTAAGGTGCAACCCTGTTAGTTGAATGCAGAGATCAGAAAGAATTTTCACAGAATGCTTCTGTATAGTTTTTATTTGAAGATATACTTTTCCACTGTAGGCCCCTTAGCGCTCCTATTGTCCAATTGTGGTTTCTACGGAAAGAGTGTTTCAGAACTCTCAATCAAAACCAAATTTCAACTCTGTTAGTTGAATGCATAGATCAGAAGGAAGTTTCACAGAGTGATTCTGTGTAGTTTTTATTTGAAGATATTCCTTTATCCACTGTAGGCCCCTTAGCGCTCTGATTGTTCCCTTGCGGTTTCTACAGAAAGAATGTTTCAGAACTCCTCAATCAAAAGTAAGGTTGAACTCTGTTAATTGAATGCACAGATCAGAAAGAAGTTTCACAGAATTCTTCTGTGTAGTTTTTATTTGAAGATATTCCTTTTTCCACTATAGGCCCTTAGCGCTCCGAATTTCCACTTGCACTTTCTACAGAAAGAGTGCATCAGAACACCTCAATCAAAGTAAGTTTCACCTCTGTAAGTTGAATGCACAGATCAGAAAGACCTTTCACAGAATGCTTCTGTGTACTTTTTATTTGATGACATTCCTTTTTCCACTATAGGCCCCTTTGAGCTCCGAATATCCATTTGAAGTTTCTACAGAAAGGGTGTTTCAGAACTCTTCAATCAAAAGTAAGGTTCAACTATGTTAGTTGAATACACAGAATGGAAATTAGTTTCGCAGAATTCCTCTGTGTGTCTTTTATTTGAAGATATTCCTTTTACCACCATAGGCCCCTAGCGCTCCGAATGTCCATTTGCAGTTTCTACAGAAAGAGTGTTACAGAACTCTTCAATCAAAAGTAAGGTTCAACACTGTAAGTTGAATGCACAGATCCAAAAGCAGTTTCACAGAATGCTTCTGTGCAGTTTTAATTTGAAGTTATTCCTTTTTCCACTATAGGCCCCTTAGCGCTCCGAATGACCATTTGCAGTTTTTACAGAAAGACTGTTTCAGAATTCCACAATCAAAAGTAAGGTTCTACTCTGTTAGTTGAATGTGCAGATCTGAAACTAGTTTCACAGAATGCTTCTGTGTAGTTTTTATTTGAAGATATTCCTTTTTCCACTATACGAACCTTAGCGCAACGAATGTCCACTTGCGGTTTCTACAGATAAAGTGTTTCTGAACTCCTCAATCAAATGTCAGTTTCGAATCTGTTTGTTGAATACACAGATCAGAAAGAAGTTTCACAAATGCTTCTGTTTACATTTGAAGATATTACTTTTTCCACTATAGTCCCATTAGCGCTCCGAATGTCCACTCGCGGTTGTACAGAAAGAGTGTTTCAGAACTCTTCAATCAAAAGTAAGGTTCAACTCTGTGAGTTGAATGCACAGATCAAAAAGTAGGTTCACAGAATCCTTCAGTGTAGTTTTTATTTGAAGGTATTCCTTTTTCCACCATAGGCTCCTTAGCTCTCCGAATGTCTATTTCCAGTTTCTCCAGAAGGGTGTTTCAGAACTCCTCAATCAAAAGTAAGGTTCAAATCACTTGTTTGAATGCACAGATGAGAAAGAAGTTTCAGAGAATACTACTGTGTAGTTTATATTTGAAGATATTCCTTTCTCCAGTGTAGACCCCTTAGCGCTACGATGGTCCAATTACGGTTTATACTGAAAGAGTGTTTCAGAACTCCTCAATCAAAAGTAAGGTTCAACTCTGATAGTTGAGTGCAGAGATCAGAAAGAAGTTTCACAAAATGATTCTTTGTAGTTTTTGTTTGAAGATATTCGTTTTTCCATTATTGGCCTCTTAGCCCTCGGAATGTCCACTTGCAGTTTCTACAGAAAGAGTGTTTCAGAACTCCTCAATCAAAAGTAAGGTTCAACTCTGTTAGTTGAATGCACAGATCAGAAAGAAGTTTCACAGAATGCTTCTGTGTAGTTTTATTTGAAGATATTCCTTTTTCCACTCTAGTCCCCTTAGCGCTCGGAATGTCCACTTGCGGTTTATACTGAAAGAGTATTTCTGATCTCCTCAATCAAAAGTAAGGTTCAACTCTGTTAGTTGAATGCAGAGATCAGAATGCAGTTTCACAGAATGCTTCTGTGTAGTTTTTATTTGAAGATATTCCTTTTTCCAGTGTAGGCCCGTTTTTGCTCCGATTGTCCAATTGTGCTTTCTACAGAAAGAGTGTTTCAGAACTCCTCAATCAAAACTAAGTTTCAACTCCGTTAGTTGAATGCATAGATCAGAAAGAAGTTTCACAGAATGCTTCTGTGTAGTTTTTTATTTGAAGATATTCTTTTTCCACTATAGGCCCCTTAGCGCTCCGAAAGTCCACTTGCGATTTCTACAGAAAGAGTGTTTCAGAACTGCTCAATCAAAAGTAATATTCAAGTCCATTAATTGAATGCACAGATCAGAAAGACGTTTCACAGAATACTTCTGTGTAGTTTATATTTGAAGATTTTTTTTCCAGTATAGGCCACTTAGCGCTCCGAATGTTCACTGGAGTTTCTACAGAAAGAGTGTTTCAGAACTCTTGAATAAATTTAAGGTTCAACTCTGTTAGTTGAATGCACAGATCAGAAAGATGTTTCACAGAATGCTTCTGTGTAGTTTTTATTTTAAGATATTCCTTTTTCCACTCTAGTCCCCTTAGCACTCTGAATGTCCACAGGATGTTTCTGTAGAAAGAGTATTTCAGATCTCCTCAATCAAAAGTAAGGTTCAACTATGTTAGTTGAATGCAGAGATCAGAAAGAGGTTTCACAGAATGCTTCTGTGTAGTTTTTATTTGAAGATATTCTTTTTTCCACTATTTGAACTTTAGCGCTATGAATGTCCACTTGCGGTTTCCACAGAAAGAGTGTTTAAGATCTCCTCAATCAAAAGTAACGTTCAATTCTGTTAGATGAATGCACAGACCACAAAGAAGTTTCACTGAATCATTTGTGTAGTTTTTATTTGAAGATATTCCTTTTTCCACTATAGGCCCCGTAGCGCTCTGAATGTCCACCTGTGGTTTCTACAGAAAGTGTGTTTCAGAACTCCTCAATCAAAAGTAAGGTTCAAATCTGTTAGGTGAATGCACAGATCAGAAAGTAGTTTCAGAGAATGCTTCTGTGTAGTTTTTATTTGAAGGTTTTCCTTTTTCCACTCTACGCTCCTTAGCTCTCCGAATATCCACTTGCGTTTTCTACAGAAACAGTCTTTCAGAACTCCTCAATGAAAAGTAAGGTTCAAATCTGTTAGTTGAATGCAAAGATCAGACAAAGTTTCACAGAATGCTTCTCGTTGTTTTTATTTGAAGATATTTTTTTCCACTATAGGCCATTTAGCGCTCCGAATGTTCACTTGCCGTTCCTACAGAAAGAGTGTTTCAGAACTCCTAAGTCAAAAGTAACGTTCAGCACTGTTAGTTGAATGTACAGATTAGAAAGGAGTTTCACAGAATGCTTCTGTGTAGTTTTTATTTGAAGATATTCCTTTGTCCACTATAGGCCCCTTAGCGCTCCGAATGTCCACTTGCAGTTTCTCCACAAACAGTGTTTCAGAACTACGCAATAAAAAGTAACTTTCAACTCGGTTAGTTGAATGGAAATATCAAAGAAGTTTCACAGAATGCTTCTGTACAGTTTTTATTTGAAGATATTTCTTTTTCTACTTTAGTCAGTTTAGCGCTCTGAATGTCCACTTGCAGGTTCTACAGCAAGAGTTTTTCAGAACTTCTCAATCAAAAGTAAGTTTCAACTCTGTTAGCGGAATGCACAGATCAGAAAGAAGTTTCACAGAATGCTTCTGGGTAGTTTCTATTTGAAGATATTCCTTTTTCCACTATAGGCCCCTTAGCGCTCCGACTGTCCAGTTGTGGTTTCCACAGAAGGAGTGTTTCGGAAATCCTCAATCAAAAGCAATGTTCAGCACTGTTAGTTGAATGCACAGATTAGAAAGAAGTTTCACAGAATGCTTCTGTGCAGTTTTTATATGAAGATATTCCTTTTTCCACCATAGGCCCTTAGTGCTCCGAATGTCCACTTGTGGTTTCTACAGAAAGTGTGTTTCAGAACTCCTCAATCAAAAGTAAGGTTCAACTCTGTTGGTTGAATTCACAGATCAGAAAGAAGTCACACAGAATGCTTCTCTGTAGTTTTTATTTGAAGATATTCCTTTTTCCACTATAGGCCCATTAACGCACCGAATGTCCACTTGCGGTTTCTACAGAAAGAGTGTTTCAGAACTCCTCAATCAAAAGTAAGGTTCAGTTCTGCTAGATGAATGCACAGACCACAAAGAAGTTTCACTGAAATCATCCTTGTAGTTTTTATTTGAAGATATTCCTTTTTCCACTATAGGCCCCGTAGCGCTCCGAATGTCTACCTGTGGTTTCTACAGAAAGAGTGTTTCAGAACTCCTCAATCAAAAGTAAGGTTCAACTCTGTTAGGTGAATGCACAGATCAGAAAGAAGTTTCGCAGAATGCTTCTGTGTAGTTTTTATTTGAAGGGATTCCTTTTCCCACTATTGACCCCTTAGCGCTCTGAATGTCCACTTGCATTTTCTACAGAAAGAGTGTTACAAAACTCCTCAATCAAAAGTAGTGTCTAACTCTGTTAGTTGAATGCATAGATCAGAAAGAAGTTTCACACAATGCTTCTGTGTAGGTTATATTTGAAGATATTCCTTTTTCCTAAACAGGCTGCGTAGCGCTCCAAATGTGCTCTTCCAGTTTCTTCAGAAAGAGTGTTTCAAAACTACTCAATCAAATGTAAAGCTCAAACCTGTTAGTTGAGTGCGCAGATCAGAAAGAATTTTCACAGAATGCTTCTGTGTAGTTTTCATTTGATGATATTCTTTTTCCACGATAGACCTCTTAGCGCTCCAAATGTCCACTTGCAGTTTCTACGGAAAGAGTGTTTCAAAACTCCTCTATCAAAAGTAAGGTCCCACTCTGTTAGTTGAATGCACAGAGCAGAAAGAGGTTTCACAGAATGCTTCTGTGTAGTTTTCATTTGAAGATATTCCTTCTTCCAAGATAGGCCTCTTAGCGCTACAAATGTCCACTTGCAGTTTGTACAGAAAGAGGGTTTCAAAACTCCTCAATCAAAGTAAGTTTCAACTCTGTTGGTTGAATTCAGAGATCAGAAAGAAGTTTCACAGAATATTTCTGTGCAGTTTATATTTGAAGATATTCCTTCTTTCACGATCTGCCGTGTATCGCTCCAACTGTCCACTTCCAGTTTCTACAGAAAGAGTGTTTCGAAACTCCTCAATAGAAGTTAAGGTTCAACTCTGTTAGTTGAATGCACAGATCAGAAAGAAGTTTCACAGAATGGTTCTGTGTAGTTTTTATTGAAGATATTCCTTTTTCCACGATAGGACATGTAGCGCACAAATGTCCACTTGCAGTTTCTATAGAAAGTGTGTTTCAGAACTGCTCAATCAAAAGTAAGGTTCAACACTCTTAGTTGAATGCACAGATCAGAAGGAAGTTTCACAGATTGCCTCTGTGTAGTTTTTATTTGGAGATATTCCTTTTTGCACTATGCACCTCTTCACGCTCCGAATGTCCACTTCCAGTTTCTACAGAAAGAGTGTTTCAAAACTCCTCAATCAAAAGTGAGGTTCAACTCTGTTAGTTTAATGCACAGATCTGAAAGTAGTTTCACAGAATGCTTCTGTGTAGTTTTTATTTGAAGACAATCCTTTTTTCCAATATTTGCATCCAAGCACTGCAAATGTCCACTAGCAGTTTATACAGAAAGAGTGTTTCAAAACTCCTCAATCAAAGGAAGGTTGAACTCTGTTAGTTGAATGCACTGATCAGAAAGAAGTTTCACAGAATGCATCTGTGTAGTTTTTATTTGAAGATATTCACTTTTCCACGATATGCCTCAAAGCACTCCAATATCTACTTGCAGATTCTACAAATAGAGTGTTTCAAAACTGCTCAATCAAAAGTAATGTTGAACTCCTCAAAAAGTAGGTTCATCCTGTTAGTTGAATGCACAGATCAGAAGGAAGTTTCACAGAATTGTTCTGTGTAGTTTTTATTTGAAGTTATTTCTTTTTCTACGATAGGCCTCAAAGAGCACCAAATGTCCACTTGCAGTTTATACAGAAATGTTGGTTCAAAACCCCTCAATAAAAAGTAAGGTTCAACTGTGTTAGGTGAATTCACAGATCAGAAAGAAGTTTCACAGAATGTTTTCTTGTCATTTTTAGGGGAAGATTTTCCTTTTTTCACCACAGTCCTCAATGTTTGCCACATGTCCACTTGCAGAATCTAGAAATAGAGTGTTTCAAAACTGCTATATGAAAAGTAACGTTCAAATCTGTTAGTTGAATGCACAGTTCAGAAATTAGTTTCAGAGAATGCTTCTGTGTAGTTATTATTTGAAGATATTCCTTTTTCCATGATAGGCCACAAAGCGCTCCAAATGTCCACTTTCAGTTTATACAGAAAGAGTGTTTCAAAACTCCTCAACCAAAAGTAAGGTTCAACTCTGTTAGTTGAATGCACAGATAAGAAAGAAGTTTCACAGAATGCTTTTGTGTAGTTTTTATTTGAAGATATTCCTTTTTCCACGATGGGCATCTTAGCTCTCTGAATGTCCACTTGCAGTTTATACAGAAAGGGTCATTCAAAACTCCTCAATCAAAAGTAAGTTTCAACTCCATTAGTTGAATGCACAGATGAGAAAGAAGTTTCACAGATTGTTTCTGTGTAGTTTTTATTTGATGATATTCCTTTTTCCATGAAACTCCTTGTTGTGCTCCAAATGTCCACTTGCAGTTTATTCAGAAAGAGTGCTTCAATACTGCTCCATCAATAGTAAGGTTGAACTCTGTTAGTTGAATGCAAAGATCAGAAAGAAGTTTCCCAGAATGGTTCTGTGTTGTTTTTATTTGAAGGTATTCCTTTTTCTACGATTGGCCGCATAGCGCTCGAAATGTCCACTTGCAGTTTTTACAGAAAGAGTGTTTCAGAACTCTTCAATCAAAAGTAAGGTTCAACTCTGTTAGTTGAATTCACAGATCAGAAAGAAATTTCACTGAATGCTTCTGTGTAGGTTTTATTTGAAGGTATTCCTTTTTCCATGATAGGTCTCACAGCGTGCCAAATGTCTACTTGCAGGTTATACAGAAAGACTGTTTCAAAACTCCTCAAACAAAATTGAGGTTCAACTTTGTTAGTTGAATGCACAGATCAGAAAGAAGTTTCTCAGAGTGCTTCTGTGTAGTTTTTACATGAAGACGTTCCTTTTTCCACGATAGGTCGCATAGCACTCCAAATGTCCACTTGCAGTGTATACAGAAAGGGTGTTTCAAAACCGCTCCGTCAAAAGTAAGTTTCAACTCTGTTAGTTGAATGCACAGATGAGAAAGAAGTTTCACAGAATGCTTCTGGGTAGTTTTTATTTGAAGATATTACTTTTTCCAAGATAGGCCGCGTAGCGCTCCAAACGTCCACTTGCAGTTTATACAGAAAAAGTGTTTCAAAACTGCTCCATCAAAAGTAAGGTTCAACTCTGGTAGTTGAATGCATAGATCAGAAAGAAGTTTCACAGAATGCTTCTGTGTAGTTTTTATTTGAAGGTGTTCCTTTTTCCAAGATAGGAAGCGTAGAGCTCCAAATGCCCACGTGCAGTTTATACAGAAAGAGTGTTTGAAAACTGCTCCATCAAGGGTAGGGTTCAACTCTGTTAGTTGAATGCAGAGATCAGAGAGAAGTTTCACAGAATGCTTCTGTGTAGTTTTTATTTCAAAATATTCCTTTTTCGAAGATAAGCCGCATAGTGTTCCAATTGCCCACTTACAGTTTATACAGAAAGAGTGTTTCAAAACTCTTCAATCCAAAGTAAGGTTCAACTATGTTAGTTGAATGCACAGATCAGATAGAAGTTTCATAGAATGCTTCTGTGTAGTTTTTATTTGAAGATATTCCTTTTTCCACGACAGGCCGCATAGCGCTCCAAATGTCCACTTGCAGTTTATACAGAAAGAGTGTTTCAAAACTCCTCAATCAAAAATAAAGTTCAACACTGTTAGTTCAATGCTCTGATCAGAAAGAAGTTTCACAGAATGCTTCTGTGTAGTTTTCATTTGAAGATATTCCTTTATCCAAGATAGGCCTCTTAGCACTCAAAATGTCCACTTGCATTTTATGCAGAAAGAGAGGTTGAAAACTGGTGCATCAAAAGTAAGGTTCAACTCTGATAGTTGAATGCACAGATCAGAAAGAAGTTTCACAGAATGGTTCTGTGTAGTTTTTATTTGAAGATATTCCTTTTTCCACTTTAGGTCTCACAGCACTCCAAATGCCCACTTACAGTTTATACATAAAGAGTGTTTCAAAAGTCTTCAATCAAAGTAAGGCTCAACTATGTTAGTTGAATGCACAGATCAGAAAGAAGTTTCACAGAATGCTTCTGTGAAGTTTTTATTTAAAGATAATCCTTTTTTGACTATAGGCCGCGTTGCCTCCAAATGTCCTCTTGCAGTTTATACAGAAAGAGTGTTTCAACACTCCTCAATCAAAAGTAAGGTTCATCACTGTTAGTTGAATGCACAGATCAAAAAGAAGTTTCACAGAATTCTTCTGTGTAGTTTTAATTTGAAGATATTCCTTTTTCTGCAATAGGCCTCTTAGCGCTCCAAATGTCCCCTTGCAGTTTATACAGAAAGAGTGTCTCAAAACTCTTCAATCAAAAGTAAGTTTCATCTCCATTAGTTGAATGCACAGATCAGAAAGAAGTTTCACAGAATGCTTCTGTGTAGTTTTTATTTGAAGATATTCCTTTTTCCACGATAGGCCTCGTAGGGCTCCAAATGTCCACTTGCAGTTTATACAGAAATAGTGTTTCAAAACAGCTCCAACGAAAGTAAGGTGCAACTGTGTTAGTTGAATGTACAGATCACACAGAAGTTTCACGGAATGCTTCTGTGTGGTTTTTATTTGAAGATATACCTTTTTCGACGATAGGCCGTGAAGCGCTCCAAATTTCCACTTGCAACTTATACAGAAAGAGTTTTTCCAAATTGCTCCATCAAAAGCAAGTTTCAACTCTGTTAGTTGAATGCACAGATCAGAGAGAAGTTTCAGAGAATGCTTCCGTGTAGTTTTTATTTGAAGATATTCCTTTTTCTTCAATAGGCCGCTTTGCGCTCCAAATGAGCACTTGCAGTTAATAAAGAAAGAGTGTTTCAAAACTCCTAAATCAAAAGTAAGTTTCAACTCTGTTAGTTGAATGCACAGATCAGATCGAAGTTTTACAGAATGCTTCTGTGTACTTTTTATTTGAAGATATTCCTTTTTCCAATATAGGGCTCTTAGCGCTCCAAATGTCCACTTGCAGTTTCTACAGAAAGATTGTTTCAGAACTCCTCAATCAAAAGTAAGGTTCAACTCTGTTAGTTGAATGCACAGTTCATAAAGAAGTTTCACAGAATGCTTCTGTGTTGTCTTCATTTGAAGATATTCCTTTTTTGACGATAGGCCATGTAGCGCTCCAAATGACCGCTTCCAGTTTATACAGAAGGAGTGTTTCAAAACTGCTCCCTCAAAAGTAAGGTTCAACTCTGTTAGTTGAATGAACAGATCAGAAAGAAATTTCACAGAATGCCTCTGTGTAGTTTTTATTTGAAGAAATTCCTTCTTCCACTATAGGCCGCATTGTGCTCCAAATGTCCACTTGCAGTTTATACAGAAAGAGTGTTTCAAAACTCCTCAAACAAAGGTAAGGTTTAACTCTGTTAGAAGAATGCACAGATCAGAAAGAAGTTTCACAGAATGCTTCTCTGTAGTTTTTAGTTGAAGATATTACTTTTTCCACGATTGGCCGCATGTCATTCCAAATGTCCACCTGCAGTTTATACAGAAAGAGTGCTGGACACTCCCAAATCAAAAGTAAGGTTCAACTCTGTTAGTTGAATTCACATATCAGAAAGGAGTTTCCCAGAATGCTTCTCTGTAGTTTTTATTTCAGGATATTCCTTTTTCCATGATAGGCCCCTTAGCGCTCCAAATGTCCAATTACAGTTTCTACAGAAAGAGTGTTTCAAAACTCCTGAATCAAAAGTAATTTTCAACTCTGTTATTTTAATTCATAGATCTGATAGTAGTTTCACAGAATGCTTCTGTGTAGTTTTTATGTGATGATATTCCTTTTTCCATGATAGGCTGCATTATGCTCCAAATATACACTTGCAGTTTCTACAGAAAGAGGGTTTTAAAACTCCAAAATCAAAAGTAAGGTTCAACTCTGTTAGTTGAATGCATAGATAGGAAAGAAATTTCACAGAATGCTACTGTGTAGTTTTTATTTGAAGATATTCCGTTTTCCACGATAGGCCTCTTATTGCTCCAAATGTCCACTTGCAGTTTCTACAGAAAGACTGTTTCAAAACTCCTCAAACAAAAGTAAGGTTCAAATCTGTTAGTTGAATACACAGATCAGAAAGAAGTTTCACAGTTTGCTTCTGTGTAGTTTTTATGTGAAGATATTCCTTTTTCCATGATAGGCCGCATAGTGCTCCTAGTGACCACTTGCAGTTTCCACAGAAAGAGTGTTTCAAAACTACTCCCTCAAAAGTAAGCTTCAACTGTGTTAGTTGAATGCACAGATCAGAAGGAATTTTCACAGAATGCTTCTGTGTAGTTTTTATTTGAAGATATTCCTTTTTCCAAGATAGGCCATGCAACGCTACAAATGTCAACTTGCAGTTTATGCAGAAAAAGTGTTTCGAAACTTGTCCATCAAACTGAAGTTCAACTCTGTTAGTTGAATGCACTGGTGAGAAAGAAGTTTCACACAATGCTTCTGTGTAGTATTTATTTGAAGATTTTCCTTTTTCGACGATAGGTAGCATAGCCCTCCAAATATCTACTTGCAGTTTAACAGAAAGAGTGTTTCAAAACTGCTCCAGAAAAAGTAACGTTAAAATCTGTTAGTTGCATGCACAGATAACAAAGAAGTATAACAGAATGCTTCTGTGTAGTTTTTATTTGAAGACATTCCTTTTTAGACGATTGGCCGCGTAGCGATCCAAATGTCCACTTGCAGTTTATACAGAAAGAATGTTTCAAAACTACTCCATCAAAATTAAGATTCAACTCTGTTAGTTGAATTCACAGATTCGGAAGAAGTTGCACAGAATGCCTCTGTGTAGTTTTTATTTGAAGATATTCCTTTTTCAACGATAGGCCGCATAGCGCTCCAAATGTCCACGTGCAGTTTATACAGAAAGAGTGTTTCAAAACTCCTCAATCCAAAGTAAGGTTCGACTCTTTAGAAGAATGCACAGAGCAGAAAGAATTTTCACAGAATGCGTCTTAGTTTTTATTTGAAGATATTCCTTTTTCGACAATAGGCAGCGTAGCGCTTGAAATGCCGACTTGCAGTTTACACAGAAAGAGTGTTTCAAAACTGATCCATCAAAAGTAAGGTTCAGCTCTGTTAGTTGAATGCACAGATCAGAAAGAAGTTTCACATAATGCTTCTGAGTAGTCTCTATTCGAAGACATTCGTTTTCGAACGATAGACCACGTAGTTCTCCAAATGTCCCCTTACAATTTATACAGAAAGAGTGTTTCAAAACTCCTCAATCAAAAGTTAGGTCCATCTCTGTTAGCTGAATGCACAGATCAGAAGGAAGTTTCACAGAATGCTTATGTGTAATTTTTATTTGAAGATATTCCTTTTTCCACGATAGGCCTCTTAGCGCTCCAAAGGATCACTTGAAATTTCTACAGAAAGATTGTTTGAAAACTCCTCTATCAAAAGGAAGGTTAAACTCTGTTAGTTGAATGCACAGATCATAAAGAAGTTTCACAGAATGCTTCTGTGTAGTTTTTATTTGAAGAAACTCCTTTTGCCACGATAGGCCGATTAGCGCTCCAAATGTCCAATTGCAGTTTATACAGAAAAAGTGTTTCAAAACTGCTCCCTCAAAAGTAAGGTTCAACTCTGTTAGTTGAATGCACAGATCAGAAATAAGTTTCACAGAATGCTTCCCTGCAGTTTCTATTTGAGGAAATTCCTTCTTCCAAGATAGGCCAAGTAGCACTCCAAATGTCCACTTGCTGTTTATACAGAAAGAGTGTTTGAAAACTCCTCAATCAAAAGTAGGTTTCAACTCTGTTAGTTGAATGTGCAGATCAGAATGTAGTTTCCCAGAATGCTTCTCTGTAGTTTTTATTTGAGGATATTCCTTTTTCCACGATAGGCCCCTTAGCGCTCCAAATGTTCACTTACAGTTTCTACAGAAAGAGTGTTTCAAAACTCCTGTATCAAAAGTAATGTTCAACTCTGTTATTTGAACGCACAGATCTGATAGAAGTTTCACAGAAGGCTTCTGTGTAGTTTTACATTGAAGATATTACTTTTTCCATGATAGGCCTCTGAGCGCTCCAAATGTCCACCTGCAGTTTATACAGAAAGGGTGTCTCAAATCTCTTCAAACAAAAGTAAGTTTCATCTCCGTTAGTTGAATGCACAGATCAAAAAGAAGTTTCACAGAATGCTTCTGTGTAGTTTTTATTTAATGATATTCCTTTTTCCCTGATAGACCTCTTAGCACTCCAAATGTCCACTTGCAGTTTCTACAGACAGAGTGTTTCAAAACTCCTCAATCAAAAGTAGGGTTCAGCTCTTTCAGTTGAATGCACAGATCAAAAAGAAGATTCACAGAATGGTTCTGAGTAGTTTTTGTTTGAAGATATTCCTTCTTACACGATAGGCCACGGATCGCTCCAAATGTCCATTTGCAGTTTCTACAGAAAGAGTGTTTCACCACTCCTCAATGAAAAGTAGGGTTCAAATCCGTTAGTTCATTGCACAGAACAGAAAGAAGTTGCACAGAATGCTTCTGTGTAGCTTTTATCTGAGGATATTCATTTTTCCACGACAGGATTCATAGCACTCCGATGTCCACTTGCAGTTTCTACAGAAAGAGTGTTTCGAAACTCCTCAATGAAAAGGAAGGTTCAACTCTGTTAGTTGAATGCACAGATCAGAAAGTTGTTTCACATAATGCAACTGTGTAGTTATTATTTGAAGATATTCCTTTTTCCACTATAGGCCATGTAGTGCTCTAAATGTCCACTTGCAGTTTCTACAGAAAGAGTGTTTCAAAACTCCTCAATGAAAAGTAAGGTTCAACCCTGTTAGTTGAATGCACAGATCACAAAGAAGTTTCACAGAATGCGTCTGAGAAGTTTTTATTTGACGATATTCCTTTTTCCACGATACGCCCCGTAGCGCTCCAAATGTCCAATAGCAGTTTCTACAGAAAGAGTGTTTGAAAACTCTTCAATCAAAAGTAAGGTTCAACTCTGTTAGTTGAATGCACAGATCAGAAAGAAGTTCCACAGAAGGCTTCTGTGTAGTTTTTATTTGAAGACTTTCCTTTTTCTACCATAGGCCTCTTAGCGCTCCAAATTTCCACTTGCAGTTTCTACAGAAAGATTGTTTCAAAACTCTACTATCAAAAGGAAGGTTCAACTCTGTTAGTTGGATGCACAGATCAGAAATTTGTTTCACATAATGCAACTGTGTAGTTTTTATTTGAAGATATTCCTTTTTCCACGATAGGCCGCGTAGCACTCCAAATGCCCACTTGCAGTTTCTACAGAAAGAGTGTTTCAAAACTCCTCAATCAAAAGTAAGTTTCAACTCTGTTAGTTGAATGCACAGACCAGGAAGAAGTTTCACAGAATGCTTCTGTGTAGTTTTTATTTGAAGATATTGCTTTTTCCACAATAGGCCGCGTAGCGCTACAAATGTCCACTTGCAGTTTCTACAGAAAAGAGTTTCAAAACTACTTAATCAAAAGTTAGGTTCAACTCTTTTAGTACAATGCACAGATAGGAAACAAGTTTCAGAGAATGCTTCTGTGTAGTTTTTATTTCAAGATATTCCTTTTTCCACAATAGGACTCATAGCACTCCATATGTCCACTTACAGTTTCTACAGAAAGAGTTATTCAAAACTCCTCAATCAAAAGTAAGATTCTACTCTGTTAGTTGAATGCCCAGATCAGAAAGTAGTTTCACAGAATGCTTCTCTGTAGTTTTTATTTGAAGATATTCCTTTTTCCAAGACAGGCCGAATAGCCCTCCAAATGTCCACTAGCAGTTTCTACAGAAACAGTGTTTCAAAACTCTTCAATAAAAAGTAAAGTTCAACTCTGTTAGTTGAATGCACAGAACAGAAAGGTGTTTCACAGAATGCTTTTCTGTAGTTTTCATTTGAAGATATTCCGTTTTCCACTATAGGCAGCGTACCGCTCAAAATTTCCAATTGCAGTTTCAACAGAGAGATTGTTTCAAAACTCCTCAATCAAAAGTAAGATTCAACTCTGTTAGTTGAATACATAGATCAAAAAGAAGTTTCACAGAATGCTTCTGTGTAGTTTTTATTTGAAGTAATTCATTTTTCCATGTTAGGCTGCATAGCAGTCCAAATGTCCCATTTCAGTTTCTGCAGAAAGAGAGTTTCAAAAATCCTCAATCAAAAGTAAGTTCAGTTCTGTCAGTTGAATGCAAAGATCAAAAAGAAGTTTCACAGAATGGTTCTGAGTAGTTTTTGTTTGAAGATATTCCTTCCTCCATGATAGGCCGCATAGCACTCCAAATGTCCACTTGCAGTTTCTACAGAAAGAGTGCTTCAACACACCTCAATGAAAAGTAGGGTTCAACTCCGTTAGTTCATTGCAAGATCAGAAAGAAGTTGCACAGAATGCTTCTGTGTAGCTTTTATCTGAGGATACTCATTTTTCCACGACAGGCCTCTTAGCACTACAAATGTCCACTTGCAGTTTCTACAGAAAGAGTGTTTTGAAACTCCTCAATGAAAAGGAAGTTTCAACTCTGTTAGTTGAATGCACAGATCAGAAAGAAGTTTCACAGAAGGCTTCTGTGTAGTTTTTATTTGAACGGATACCTTTTCCATGATAGGCCGCGAAGCGCTTTAAATGTCCACTTGCAGTTTCTACAGAATGAGTGTTTCAGAACTCCTCAATCAAAATTAAGGTTCAACTCTGTTAGTTGAATGCACAGATCAGCAAGAAATTACACTGAATGCTTCTGTGTAGTTTTTATTTGAATATATTCCTTTTTCCACGATAGGCCGCATAGAGCTCCAAATTTCCACTTGCAGTTTCTAAAGAAAGAGTGTTTCAACACTCCTCAATCAAAAGTAAGATTCAACTCTGTTAGTTGAATGCACAGATCAAAAAGAAGTTTCACAGAATGCTTCTGTGTAGTTTTTATTTGAAGATATTCCTTTTTCTAAGATAGGCCTCTTAGCTCTCCAAATGGCCACTTGCAGTTTCTACAGAAAGAGTGTTTGAAAACACCTCAATCAAATGTAAGATTCAACTGTGTTAGTTGAATGCGCAGATCGGAAAGAAGTTTCACAGAATGCTTCTGTTTAGTTTTTATTTGAAGATATTCCTTTTTACACGAGAGGCCGCATAGCACTCCAAAGGTCGACTTGCAGTTTCTACAGAAAGAGTGTTTCAAAACTCCTCAATCAAAAGTAAGTTTCAACTCTGTTAGTTGAATGCACAGATCAGAAGGAAGTTTCACAGAATGCTTCTGTGTAGTTTTTATTTGAAGATATTCCTTTTTCCACGATAGGCCGCAGAGCGCTACAAATGTCCACTTGCAGTTTCTATAGAAAGAGTGTTTCAATACTGCACAATGAAAAGTAAGGTTCAACACTGTCAGTTGAATGCACAGATCAGAAAGAATTTTCACAAAATGCTTCTGTGTAGTTTTTATTTGAGGATATTCATTTTTCCACGATAGGCCGCGTAGCTCTCCAAGTGTCCAATTGCAGTTTCTACAGAAAGAGTGTTTCAAAACTCCCCAATCAAAAGTAAGCTTCAACTCTGTTAGTTGAATGGACAGAAGAGAAAAAGTCTCCCAGAATGCTTCGGTGTAGTTTTGATTTGAAGATATTCCTGTCTGCACTATGGGCCTCTTAGCGCTCCGAATGTCCACTTGCAGTTTCTACAGAAAGATTGTTTCAAAACCCTACAATCAAAAGTAAGGTTCAACTCTGTTAGTTGAATGCACAGATCAGGAAGAAGTTTCACAGAATGATTCTGTGCAGTTTTTATTTGAATATATTCCTTTTTCCACTATTGGCTTCTTAGCGCTCCAAATGTCCGCTTGCAGTTTCTAGAGAAAGAGTGTTTCAGAACTGCTCAATCTAAAGTAAGGTTGAACTCCATTAGGTGAATGCACAGATAGGAAAGAAGTTTCACAGAATGCTTCTATGCATTTTTTATTTGAAGACATTCCTTTTTCCACTGTATGCCTCTTAGCGCTCTGAATGTCCATTTTCAGTTTGTACAGGAGGAGTGTTTCAGAACTGCTCAAAGAAAGTAAGGTTCAAATCTCGTAGTCGAAGGCACAGATCAGAAAGAAGTTTCACAGAATGCTTCAATGTGGTTTTTATTTGAAGATATTCCTTTTTCCACTATAGGCCTCTTTGCGCTCCAAATGTCCACTTGCAGTTTCTACAGAAAGAGTGTTTCAAAACTCCTCAATCAAAAGTAAGGTTCAACTCTGTTAGTTGAATGCACAGTTCTGAAAGAAGTTTCACAGAATGCTTCTGTGTAGTTTTTAATTGAAGATATTTCTTTTTCCACGACAGGCCTTTTAGCGTTCAAAGTGTCCACATGCAGTTTCTATAGAAAGAGTGGTTCAAAACTCCTCAATCAAAAGTAAGGTTCGACTCCATTAGTTGAATGAACAGAACAGAAAGAAGTTTCACAGAATGATTCTGTGTAGTTTTTATTTGAAAATATTCCTTTTTCCACGATAAGCCACATAACGCTCCAAATGTCCACTTGCAGTTTCTACAGAAAGAGTGTTTCAAAACTCTTCAATCAAAAGTAAGGTTGAACTCCATTAGCTGAATGCACAGATCAAAAAGAAGTTTCACAGAATGCTTCTGTGTAGTTTTAATTTGAAGATATTTGTTTTTCCATGATAGGCTGCGTAGCGCTCCAAATGTCCACTTGCAGTTTCTACAGAAAAAGTGTTTCAACACTCCTCAATGAAAAGTAGGGTTCAATTCCGTTAGTTCATTGCACAGATCAGAAAGAAGTTGCACAGAATGCTTCTGTGTAGCTTTTATCTGAGGATATTCATTTTTCCACGACAGGCCTCTTAGCACTCCAAATGTCACTTGCAGTATCTACAGAAAGAGTCTTTCGAAACTCCTCAATGAAAAGGAAGGTTCAAATCTGTTAGTTGAATGCAGAGATCAGAAAGTTGGTTCACATAATGCAACTGTGTAGTTATTATATGAAGATATTCCTTTTTCCACTATAGGCCACGTAGTGCTCCAAATGTCCACTTGCAGTTTCTACAGAAAGAGTGTTTCCAAACTCCTCAATCAAAAGTAAGGTTCAAGGCTGTTAGTTGAATGCACAGATCAGAAAGAAGTTTCACAGAATGCTTCTGTGTAGTTTTTATTTGAACGTATAACTTTTCCATGATAGGCTGCGAAGCGCTTTAAATGTTCACTTGCAGTTTCTACAGGATGAGTGTTTCAGAACTCCTCAATCAAAATTAAGGTTCAACTCTGTTAGTTGAATGCGCAGATCAGAAAGAAATTTCACTGAATGCTTCCGTGCAGTTTTTATTTAATATATTCCTTTTTTCACGATAGGCCGCATAGAGCTCCAAATTTCCACTTGCAGTTTCTACAGAAAGAGTGTTTCAAAACTCCTCAATCAAAAGTAAGGTTCAACACTGTTAGTTGAATGCACAGATCAAAAAGAAGTTTCACAGAATGCTTCTGAGAAGTTTTTATTTGAATATATTCCTTTTTCCACGATAAGCCCCGTAGCGCTCCAAATGTCCAATAGCAGTTTCTACAGAAAGAGTGTTTGAAAACTCTTCAATCAAAAGAAAGTTTCAACTCTGTTAGTTCAATGCACAGACCAGAAAGAAGTTCCACAGAAGGCTTATGTGTAGTTTTTATTTGAAGATATTCCTTTTTCCACGATAGGCCTCTTAGCACTCCAAATATCCACTAGCATTTCCTACAGAAAGAGTGTTTCAAAACTGCTCAATGCAAAGAAAGGTTCAACTCTGTTACTTGAATGCATAGATCAGAAAGAAGTTTCACAGAATATTTCTTTGTAGATTTTATTCAAGATATTCCTTTTTCCATGATAGGCCTCTTAGCGCTCCAAATGTCCACTTGCAGTTTCTACAGAAAGAGTGTTTCAAAATTCCTCAATCAAAAGTAAAGTTCAACTCTGTTAGTTGAATGCACAGATGAGAATGAAGTTTCACAGAATGCTTCTGTGTAGTTTTTATTTGAAGATATTCCTTTTTCCATGATAGGCCTCTTAACGCTCCAAATATCCACTTCCAGTTTCTACAGAAAGAGTGTTTCAAAACTCCTCAATTGAAGGTAAGGTTCAACTCTGTTAGTTGAATGCACAGATCAGAAAAAAGTTTCACAGAATGCTTCTGTGTAGTTTTTCTTTGAAGATATTCCTTTTTCCATGATAGGCCACGTAGCACTCCAAATGTGTACTTGCAGTATATACAGAAAGAGTATTTCAAAACTAAGCAATCAAAAGTAAGGTTCAACTCCATTAGTTGAATGCACAGATGAGAAAGAAGTTTCACAGAATGTTTCTCTGTAGTTTTTATTTGAAGATATTACTTTTTCCACAATAGGCTGCAGAGCGCTCCATATGTCCACTTGCACTACCTACAGAAAGAGTGTTTGAAAACACCTCAATCAAAAGTTAGGTTCACCTCTATTAGTTGAATGCACACATCAGAAAGAAATTTCACAGTATGTTTCTGTGTAGTTTTTATTTGAAGATATTCCTTTTTGCACTATGGGCCTCTTAACGCTCCAAATGTCCACTTGCAGTTTCTACAGAAAGAGTGTTACAAAACTCCTGAATCTAAAGTAAGATTCACCTTATTAGTTGAATGCACAGATCAGAAAGACGTTTCACAGAATGCTTCTGTTTAGTTTTTATTTGAAGATATTCCTGTTTCCCTGATAGGCCGCATAGCACTCCAGATGTCCACCTGCCAGTTTCTACAGAAAGAGTGTTTCAAAACTCCTCAATCAAAAGTAAGGTTCAACTCTGTTAGTTGAATGCACAGATCAGAACGAAATTTCACAGAATATTTCTGTGTAGTTTTTATTTCAAGATATTCTTATTCCACGATAGGCTGCATAACGCTCCAAATGTCCACTTGCAGTTTCTATAGAAAGAGTGCTTCAAAGTTCCTCAATAAAAAGTAAGGTTCTACTGAGTTAGTTGAATGCACAGATCAGGAAGAAGTTTCACAGAATGCTTCTGTGTAGTAATTATTTGAAGATATTCCTTTTTCCACGATAGAGCCCTTAGCGCTCGAAACGTCCAATAGCAGTTTTCACAGAAAGAGTGTTTCAAAACTCCTCAATCTAAAGTAAGATTCGACTCTGTTAGCTGAATGCACAGATCAGAAGGAAGGTCACAGAATGCTTCTGTTTAGTTTTTATTTGAAGATATCCCTTTTTCCACGAAAGGCCGCATGTCACTTCAAATATCCACTTACAGTTTCTACACAAAGTGTGTTTCAAATCTCCTCAATGAAAAGGAAGGTACAACTCTGTTACTTGAATGCACAGATCAGAAAGAAGTTTCACAAAATGCTTCTCTGTAGTTTTTATTTAGATATTCCCTTTTCCTTGATTGGCTGCGTAGTGCTAAAAATGTCCACTTGCATTTTCTATAGAAAGAGTGTTTCAAAACCCCTCAATCAAAAGTAAGGTTAATCTCTCTTAGGTGAATGCACAGATCAGAAAGAAGTTGCACAGAATGCTACTGTGTAGTTTTTATTTGAAGACATTCTTTTTCCACTATATTCCTCTTAGCACTCCAATGTCCACCTGCAGTTTCTACAGGAGGAGTGTTTCAGAACTGCTCAATCAAAAGTAAGCATCCACTCCATTAGTTGAAAGCACAGAACAGAAAGAAGTTTCACACAATGTTTCTGTGTAGTTTTTATTTGAAGATATTCCTTTTTGCACTATAGGCCTCTTAGCGCTCTGAATGTCCACTTGCAGTTTCTACAGAAAGAATGTTTCAGAACTCCATAGTCAAAAGTAAGGTTCAACTCTGTTAGTTCAATGCACAGACCAGAAAGAAGTAGCACAGAATGCTTCTGTGTAGTTTTTATTTGAGGATATTCGTTTTTCCACTATAGGCCCCTTAGGGCACCGAATGTCCACTTGCTGTTTCCACAGAAAGAGTGTTTCAGAACTCCTCAATCAAAAGTAAGGTTCAACTCTGTTAGTTGAATGCACAGATCAGAAAGAAGTTTCACAGAATGCTTCTGTGTAGTTTTCATTGGAAGACATTCCTTTTTACACTGTACGCCCCTCAGCGCTCCGAATATCCACTTGCTTTTTCTACAGATAGAGTGTTTCAGAACTCCTCAATCAGAAGTAAGGTTCATCTCTGTTAGTTGAATGCACAGATCAGAAAGAAGATTCACAGAACGCTTCTGTGTAGTTTTTATTTGAAGATATCCTTTTTCCACTGTAGGCCATTAGCGCTACGAATATCCACTTGCGATTTCTACAGAAAGACTATTTCAGAACTCCTCAAAGAAAGTAAGGTTCAACTCTGCTAGTTGAATGCACAGATCGGAAAGAAGTTTCACAAATGCTTCTGTGTAGTATTTACTTGAAGATATTCCTTTTTCCACTATAGGCCCCTTAGCGCTCCGAATGTCCACTTGTGGTTTCTACTGTAAAACTGTTTCAGAACTCCTCAATCAAAACTAAGGTTGAACTCTGTTAGTTGAATGCACAGAACAGAAAATAGCTTTACAGAATGCTTCTGTGTAGTTTTTCTTTGAAGATATTCCTTTTTCCACTATGTGACTCTTAGTGCTCCGAATGTCCTCTTGCGGTTTCTATTAAAGAGGCTTTCAGAACTCGTCAGTCAAAGTAAGCTTCCACTCTCTTAATTGAATGCTCAAATCAGAAAGAAGTTTCACACAATGCTTCTGTGTGGTTTTAATTTGAAAATATTCCTTTTCCACTATAGGCCCCTTAGCCCACCGAATGTCCACTTGCGGTTTCTACAGAGTGTTTCAGAACTCCTCAATCAAAAGTAAGATTCAGCTCTGTTAGCTGAATACACGGATAAGAAAGAAGTTAAACAGAATGCTTCTGTGTAGTTTTTACTTGAAGATATTCCTTTTTCCACTATAGGCCCCATAGCGCTTAGAATGTCCCCCTGCGGTTTCTACAGAAAGATTGGTTCAGATCTCCTCTATCAAAAGTAAAGTTTCAACTCTGTTAGTTGAATGCACAGATCAGAAAGAATTTTCACAGAATGCTTCTGTATAGTTATTATTTGAAGATATTCTTTTTCTAGTTTAGGCCCCTTAGCGCTCCGAATGTCCACTTGGGTTTCTACAGAAAGAGTGTTTTCAGATGCCTCCATGAAAAGTAAGGTTCAACACTGTGTGTTGAATGCACAGATCAGAAAGAAGTTCCACAGAATGCTTCTCTGTAGTTTTTTTTGAAGATATTCCTTTTTCCACTGCACGGCCCATAAACGCTCTGAAAGTCCCCTTCGGTTTCTACTGAAAGAGTGTTTCAGAACTCCTCAATTGAAAGTAATGTTCAACTCTGTGAGTTTCAGTGTACAGATCAAAAAGGAGTTTCACAGAATGCTTCTGTGTAGTTTTAATTCGAAGCTATTCCTTTTCCACTATAGGCCCTTTAGCACTCCAAATGTCCGTTTGCGGTTTCTACAGAAAGATGTTTCAGAAATCCTCGATATCAAAAGTCAGGTTCATATTTGTGAGTTGAATGCACGGATCAGGAAGGAGTTTCATAGAATGCTTCTGTTGTTGTTTTAATTTGAATACATTACTATTTCCACTAAAGCCCCTGAGTGCTCGGAATGACAGCTGTCAGTTTCTGCAGAAAGAGTTATATGCAGAACTGCTCAATCAAAAGTAAGGTTGAAGTCTGTATATGAATGCTCAGATCAGAAAAAAAATTTCACAACAGTGCTTCTGTGTAGTTTTAATTTGAAGATATTACTTTTTCCACTATACCCCCACTAGTGCCTAAGAATGTTCCGCTTGCAGTTTCTACAGAAAGAGTGTTTCAGAACTGCTCAATCAAAAGTACGGATAAACAAATTTAGTTGTATGCACAGTGAGAAAGTAGTTTCACAGAGTGATTCTCTGTAGTTTTTCTTTGAAGCTGTTCTTTTATTCCACTATAGGCCCTTCAGCGCTATCAATGTCCACTTGCAGTTTCTACAGAAAGAGTGTTTCAGAACTGCTCAATCAAAAGTACGGATCAACACATTTGGTTGTATGTAGACATCACAAAGGAGTTTCACAGAATGCTTCTCTGTAGATTTTATTTGAAGCTATTCATTTATTCCACTATAGGCCCCATAGCTCTCTGAAAGTCCACTTGCAGTTTCTACAGAAAGAGTGTTTCAGAACTCCTGAATCAAAAGTAAGTTTCAACTCTGTTAGCTGAATGCACAGATCACAAAGATGTTTCACAGAATGCTTCTGTGTGGTTTTTATTTGAAGATATTCCTTTTTCCACTAAAGGCCTCTTAGCGCTACGAATGTCCGCTTGCAGTTTCTACTAAAAGAGAGTTTCAGAACTGCTCAATCAAAATTCGGTTCAACAATTTTACTTGTATGCACAGATCACAAAGGAGTTTCACAGAATGCTTCCGTGTAGTTTTTAATTGAAGATATTCCTTTTACCACTATAGGCCC
>NW_022095800.1:0-1884 GCF_006542625.1 Nomascus leucogenys | reverse complement strand
TTCAACTAACACAGTGAACCTTAGTTATATTGACGTTCTGAAACACTCTTTCTGCAAAAAATGCAAGTGAACTTTCAGGGCGCTTAAAGGCCTATAGTTGAGAAAGGTATATGTTCAAATAAAAACTACAAAGAAGTTATCTGTGAAACTTCTTACAGTTCTGTGCATTCAACTGACAGAGTTCAACCTTACTTTTGATTGAGCAGTTCTGAAACACCCTTTCTGTAGAAAATGCAAGAGGACTTTCAGGGCGCTAAGAGGCCTGTGGTGGAAAAAGGAACACCTTCAAATAAAAATTACACAGAGGCAATCTGTGAAACTTCTTACGGTTCTCTTCTTTAAACTAACACAGTTGAACCTTGATTTTGATTGAGCAGTTCTGAAACACTCTTTCTGTAGAAAATGCAAGTGGACATTCATGGCGCTAAGAGGCCATAGTGGAAAAGGTAATATCTTCAAAAAAAACTACAAGAAGAATCTGTGAAACTTCTTTCTGTTCTGTGCATTCAACTAACAGAGTTGAACCTTAGTTTTGATTGAGCAGTTCTGAAACACTCTTTCTGTAGAAAATGCAAGTGGACATTCATGGCGCTAAGAGGACCATAGTAGAAAAAGGAATATCATCAAACAAAAACTACACAGAAGCAATCTATGAAACTTCATTCTGTTCTGTTCATTCAACTAACAGAGTTCAACCTTACTTTTGATTGAGCAGTTCTGAAACACTCTTTCTGTAGAAAATGCAAGTGGACCTTCGGAGCGCTAAGAGGCCTATAGCGGAAAAAGTAATAACTTCAAATAAAAAGTACACAGATGCATTCTGTGAAACTTCATTCTGTTCTGTGCATTCAACTAACAGTGTTTAACCTTAGTTTTGATTGAGCAGTTCTGAAACACTCTTTCTGTAGAAAATGCAATTGGACATTCAGGGCGCTAAGAGGCCTATAGTGGAAAAGGAATATTTTCAAATAAAAACACAGAAGAAATCTGTGAAACTTCTTACTGTTCTGTGCATACAACAACAGGTTGAACCTAGTTTTGATTGAGCAGTTCTGAAACTCTCTTTCTGTAGAAAATACAAGTGGACATTCAGGGCGCTAAGAGGACTATAGTGGAAAAAGGAAAAGTTCACATAAAAACTACACAGAAGCTATCTGTGAAACTTCTCTCTGTTCTGTGCATTCAACTAACAGAGTTGAACCTTAGTTTTGATTGAGCAGTTCTGAAACACTCTTTCTGTAGAAAAAGCAAGTGGACATTCATGGCGCTAAGAGGCCTATAGTGGAAAAAAAGTTCAAATAAAAACTACACAGAAAATCTGTGAAACTTCTCTGTTCTGTGCATTCAACTAACAGAGTTGAACCTTAGTTTTGATTGAGCAGTTCTGAAACACTCTTTCTGTAGAAAATGGAAGTGGACATCCATGGCGCTAAGAGGCCCAGAGTAGAAAAAGGAATATTTCAAAAAAAACTACACAGAAGCAATCTGTGAAACTTCTTTCTGTTCTGTGCATTCAACTAACAGAGTTGAACCTTACTTTTGATTGAGCAGTTCTGAAACACTTTCTGTAGAAAATGCAAGTGGTTTCAGAGCGCTAAGAGGCCTATAGGAAAAAGGAATATTTCAAATAAAAACTACACAGAAGCATCTGTGAAACTTCTTCTGTTCTGTGCATTCAACTAACAGAGTTGAACCTTACTTTTGATTGAGCAGTTCTGAAACACTCTTTCTGTAGAAAATGCAAGTGGACATTCAGGGAGCTAAGAGGCCTATACTGGAAAAAGTAATATTTTCAAATAAAAACTGCACAGAAGCAATCTGCGAAACTTCTTACTGTTCTGTGCATTCAACTAACATAGTTGAACGGTCTTTTATTGGCAGTTC
>NW_022095799.1:0-19701 GCF_006542625.1 Nomascus leucogenys | reverse complement strand
GATACCATCCTGTGTCCCCCTGAAACGCTTCCAGGGCCCCTGCCTAAGCATTAGGTGCTGAGGCCAGCGGGGGTCGAGGAAATACACTCCTTCCTGACCCCGGCACTGCTTCCCCGGGGGTGCCCCGATCTCCCCAGGGAAGATCCAGCCTCTGGGCGAAAGGTCCTTGGGGCCTGAAAGAGGCCACCGTCCCGCCAAGTCCCTGACCTGTGTGCCCAGCGCTGGTGCCCCAGGCAGAGCCCTAGGCTGCTGGCAGCCCAAGACCCCAGGCTATGCCCCCCCTCCCTGCGCAGGCTCACCCTCAGGGTGGCCCAGGCCCCCGGGACCCCAACAGAGCCCTCCTGCCACCCACCCTGGAGCAGGCCAGGTGTGGACACGGGGCCCATTGCAGTCCCCGCATGGCGGCCTGGCCCCTACCTTGAGGCGCGTGCCCTTGGCTCCTGTGGAGTCGGCCCGCTCACTCCCAGCCAGGTCCACCAGGCTGATTTTGCTCACCTGAAACAGCAGACGCGTCACATGCAAGAGAGGCCGCAAGATGCGCGGGGGCGTCCCAGGACCCCTGGGCAAGTTCTCCACAGCTGTTGAAGGAGCCCCGGACAAGCGTCCCCTCTGCAAAGGCGCCGCCCCTCCCCAGGCCCAGCAGTCCTGACCCTGCAGTTTCCACCCGCACCTCCGTCCCAGCTCTCCCCACGCCATGCCCGAGTGAGTGCCCAGCCACCTCCCCAGGGGAACACGGGCACTGCCGCCACACGCTGGGCGCTTTTCACACAAGGGCGCACTCGCTCCCTACGGCATCCACGAGGTGTGACTGTCACTGTCCCCACTTCCACAGATGGTGCTCACTGTCTGTGGTGGGATTAGAACCCAGCTCCAGGAGGCCCTGGCCCTGCTCAGCCACCTGACGAGCCATGGCTGCACCTAGTGAGGCGGGCACCGGCCAGGCTCCTGACAGGGGCACCCACAGCCTGGGGTGGGAGGCCCTGCACCAGGAGGCCTGGCCCCTCCTGAGCCACAGCTGCAGGGCAGGACTTGCCCACGGACACCGCAGGACCCTCTCAGTGCCCACCAGCGAGGGCAGCGGGGCAGGCAGCTGGGCTGACCTCATCCAGCTTCACCCCTGTCTTTCCCCCAACCCACCTCAGCCATCCTGAGCCCCTGCTCGCTGTTTCATGGAGTCCTGGTCAGGAGGACGTGCCTGGCGGATCTCCAGCACCATCAGGGACTGAGCAGCCCTCACTCCACCCAGCCCCTTTGCGCTCCCCACGCGGCTGCCTGAGCGAGCCCCCAACCAGGAGGTGGCTGAGGTGCCCCCGGGCCTGGACGGCTGGGGCACGAGGGCAGGGGGCAGAGTCAGAGACGGTCAGGGAGAGGCTGAGCACCCTCCCGCTACCCCTCCCATAAGCCTGGACTGGCTGTCCAGGCAAAAGCCCCAGAAGATGGTCCCCTGGCCTGGTCCATGGAGAACGCCAAGGCGCGGGAGAAGGACCTCTGGGGCAGGGCGGGGGATGTCTACACCTGGGGCCAGTGTAAGTGTGAGGACACTGCCTGCCCCGCACAGGCCAGCATTGGGCCTGACATCCTTGTGCTGCCCCCATGGGCCTGACCTCCACCCCTACCCCGACCACCAGCCACTGCCCTCGGTGGCACCGCCTGTGAGGCCACTCACTCACCTTCTCCGTGGTGATGTTGGTCTCTGCATCATGGCGCTTCTGGGTGAAGATGATGTTGAAGACGGCATGGGAGCGGCTGCTGGTCTCATTCATGTTGGTGGCCGCCACGGTCCTGAGGAGCAGAAAGTCACACAGTTACCCCTTGTCCTGTGGCCGGGTGCAAGATCACCGGTGGTGCCAGCCCTCTGAACCAGGTCATCGGGGGGCAGCTCCCCCAGACCCTAGGGGCCGCCCTGCTGGGCCTGGCACTGATGGTGCCTCCTGCCAGGACTCCAACGGGGCCCACGGCCACCTGCCCACACTGGCGTCCTCAGCCCCAGCCCTTGCTGGTGTATTGGGGGCAGCAGTGACTGGGGAAGCTTCCCACTCCTGGGCACAGAGAAGCCCATGCAGTGCTCAGCTGGGCAGGAGCCCTCCAGGGCTATGATATGGGAGGGGAAGGGGCTGTCCACTGTCCACCCTACCACAGCCCAAACCCGCGGTTCTGGGAAGCCCAAGGAGCCCGCCACACCCCACAGGAGGTGGCATGGGTCTCAGCAGGGTCCTCCAGAACAGGAAGCCCAAGGCTGCTGACGGTGGCCTGGAGTTGGTCCCGATGCCACCCTGACCTGCCAGGGACCTCAGGGAAGGCTCCCAAGACTCAGCACACGGCATGCGGCAGCCCAGTGCCCACCTCCAGCATGAGGTCACAGTAACCACCAGGGTGTGCTGTGGGCCTCATCAGGAACAGCACCCGCACCCACCGGCCCTTGTGGGGCCACCAAAGGGGTGCAGGACAGCGCAGAGTGTGACTCATGACCTCAGGAGCTGAGAGTGACAAGGGCCATCACCTCACCCTCAGGAAGTCCTGGGTGGCGGAGGGGGTCTGTTGCCATGACAACCAGGGCATCCCAGGCAGGAGGCCCAGGGCAGCAGAGGCCAAGGAGCCGGGTTGCTTGTGGCTGCAGCACTGTGCAGCCGACCCTCCCTACATGCCCCCCGACCCCCGCATGCTGGCCCCCAAACAGAATCTGGACCCCTGGGACTGGCAGAGCAGCTGCCCCACCAAGGCAGCGGCCACAGATGCTGCTAGCACCCTCCGGGCACCTCAGCTGGAGGACGCAGGCCCCCATGAAGGAGAAGCCCCATGGAGATGACAGTGTCCCCTGCACAGGGGGAGCCCTCAGCCTCTCTCGGGCTGGCACAGGCCTAAACGACCTTGGGCTCTGGAGGCCACACCTCCACGGGGGCACAGATGGACCCTACCAAAAAGGGCCACGACCAAGGTGAAGGGGCTTCCTCCGGGGAGAGGCGGCAGGACAGGAGGGCAGGGAGGTCCGGCGAGTCCCCCCACCCACCTGGCCTTGTTCCCTGAGTCCATGAGGTCCTGGATGTCATTGTAGGAGGTGACAGCCAGCTTGGAGAGGTCCTCCACGTAGGGCCCCAGCAGTGGGTGCTCCCTCACGCGAAGGTTGCCCTTGTTCTTGGGGTTCAGGAGGTCACGGACGCGCTCACAGTAAATCTCCATGTAGCTGACCTGCAGGGCAGAGCCAGACCGTCAGGGACCCCTGAGGCCAGGGAGTGGGGCTGCCACTGGAGGGACCCCTGAGTGAGGGGTAGGGGTCAACATAAGTACCCCTGACTGAGGGGATGGGGGCTGCCATCAGGACCCCTGAGTGAGGGGATGGGGGCTGCCATCAGGACCCTTGAGTGAGGGGATGGGGGCCACCATCAGGACCCCTGAGTGAGGGGTGGGGGCTGCCTGCTGGACCCCTGAATGAGAGGTGGGGGCCAGCATCAGGACCCCTGAGTGAGGGCGTGGGGGCTGCCTGCTGGGCCCGAGTGAGGGGGTGGGGGCTGCCATCAGGACCCCTGAGTGAGGGGTGGGGGCTGCCTGCTGGACCCCTGAGTGAGGGGGTGGGGGCTGCCATCAGGACCCCTGAGTGAGGGGTGGGGGCTGCCTGCTGGGCCCCTGAGTGAGGGGTGGGGGCTGCTTGCTGGGCCCCTGAGTCGGGGTGGGGGGGCCGCCTGCTGGGCCCCTGAGTGAAAGGGTGGGAGCTGCCTGCTGGGCAGAGGGCTCCCAGTCTGCAGCCCCTGTGTGTATGCGCAAGGCAGGGGTGTCAATGTGGCCTCCCTCACCACGGCCATCCTGGGCTCTAGGACACACGCATGCCAGGGCCACCCCAGCCACGGCAGGCATGGCCAGGCCCTGAGCTCTGAGGCACCTGCCCCTGCCCTGGCACACAGCAGCTGCTGGAGAAGCACCTGCCAGGTGGGGATCACCTCATCACTCTGTGCTTTGGGGGTCTCGAGCCCTGCCCAGGCCAGCCATCTTGCCTACCACTTGGATGAGTGAGGGACACAGACCTGTGGTGGGCACTCACTTTGCATCAGAAAAGCACTGCCAGCCACACCAGATTCCCAGCCCTGCCCCAGTGGCCGACGTCAGGCGGGAGCCCTACCTCCACGGAGTAGGACATGTTGTCATTGGTCGTGTCGTTGATCCGAGAGAAGAGGTCCTCGCAGAGCTGCAGGAATGGGGGGACAGTCAGCCGGGGAGGGCTGGGGCTGCTCCCTGGATCCCCGCCCCTTGCGATGCTGTGGGCAGCCTGCGCCAGGCAGGATGCCACCCTCTCAGGCCCCTCTTGCACCCTCACCACACACGTCATGATAAAGGCACTGAGAAAGTCTGTAGCCAAGGAGCCAGAGTCTCCCTCTTAACTCAGGGGTTACTGGCTGGTGTGGGTCATCTGCCCCTCCCCCCGGCTCTGCCATCCTACAGACATCCCAGCCATCTCCCTTCCCTCAACAGGCAAAGTACTAGTGACCAACTCAGGTCCAGAGACCTGCCCAGGGGAATGGCTGGGGACTCAGGGTTCCTGCAGCAAATGAGGAGCTGCTGGGTCTGGTGTTTGGTCATCCCTGTCGTGAGCACCTCTCTCTGCCCACACTGCCAGCCCTCACACCCTCAGAGATCAGCTGCCCTAGCCAGGGATCTCCCAGCTGCTGTGTCTTAGGCACATGATCAAGGTGGACCCTGTCCAAGGCCAGGGCCCTTCCTGCACCTGGGGCCTGGGTCTGCAGCTTCACGACCACATCTGGCTCTCACCTGCCCCAGCCCCACCCTTGACCCAGCTGGCCTTCCCCTCCTGACTCCCTGCTCTCTGGGGGCTGCTCTAAGGGGTGCCTGGCCCGGAGCTCTCAGCCTCAGCTGGTCCCGCCCCATCCGCTGGGGCTGCCCCTTCCCGCCCCGGCCTCGTGCCTGTGGGATGATGCCCTGCTGGTCCTTCTCCTGCTTGCCCATCATGGTGTAGGATTTGCCGGCACCCGTCTGCCCGTAGGCGAAGATGCACACGTTGTAGCCCTCAAAGGCATGCTGCAGCATCTCCTCGCCGATGTCCCGGTACACCTGCTTCTGCGACGCGTAGTTGATGTCCTCGGGCTGGAGGACCAGGAAGGAATGAAGCTACAGGAGGCTGGGTGCACCTGAGGCTCAGCCCATCATGTCTGCGGAGCCAGGGGGTGCCCAGGGCCTCAGGGTGCCAGGGCAGCACAGCGGGGAGGGATGCCTGCCCCCCATCCTACTCCTGCCTTGTGGGGTAGCTTCCTGGAGGAGGAGCCCTCTGTGTCACAGATGAGGGATGAAGAGCAACCAGTGAGGCGGGAGGCAGGATGGGTTCCAGCAGAGGGAACAGCATGTGAAAGGCCCAGAGGTGGGACCTCAAAACCAAACTAAGTTCCATGTGACCGTGACAAGCAGGGGTGACAAGAGCTGGGACTGGGGACAGGGTGCGAAGGCCCAGAGACCCCCAGGCTGGGCTACAGCGCCTGGACACTGTCCTGAGGACAGTGGGGCACTTTAGGCAGGGGGACAGAGTGGTTAGCTGAGGGTCATCCTGGAAGGAGGACGGACTGGATGGGGAAGGCAGAAGCGAGGAGCCCTGGGGCTGTTATGGGGGGCAGGTGCTCAGAGATATAGATATAAGGTGCTTAGATGAGGAGGCTGCATGCCTTCTAGAAGGGTCCAGGAGGTGGCAGGTGGAGGACGGGGCTCAGTGTGGACTGGATGGGGAGGAGGGAAGAAGAAGAGTCCAGGGGTCTCCTGGGCTCCCAGCGTGCAAGGCACAGCTTCCAGACAGGCTCAGGGTCAGCTTTGGGCATTCTGACTTTGGGACGTCTGGGGAAAAGTCACCAGCAGGTGGACGGACACACAGTTCTGACCCTAGAAACTACCCACAGGGAGCTGAAGGTCCCTCAGTCCCTGCAGCCTCCATCACTGCCTTCGCTGGGGACCCTGCATGGGCCGCTCAGGGTGACCTTCCAGGGGAGCAGGGTGGGGTCCTCGCCCCAGTTAGAGAGGAATGAGCGGCTCAGAGAGGTCGAGGGACCCCGAGGGCCACATGGCCTCCACACTGCTGCCCCCGCCTCCCCCGACCCGAGGTCCCGGCTTACCGACGTGTGCGACCAGTAGGAGTAGTCAAAGCTGAAGCTTTTGGGTGTCTCCTTGGGCTGTTTGGGGTTAACGATGGCTGTGGGAGGGAACACAGGTGGTTAGCGCTGTGCTGGGAGGGACCGTGACTAGCTGGCATCTACTCCCCAAGGTGGGGAAGTGGTCATAAGAGGCCTTGGGCCCCCGACAAGCCAGGCCCCCAAATTGGAGGGGACCTAGGACCCCACTCCCAGGCGGATGAGCTGTCTCTGCCCCCTCTTTATGGTGGGACCTGCCACCCGTGGATGCCCAAGGGCACCACCATACCAGCCTGCAAGGCTCTGTGTCATTCTCCCGCCAAGTGCAACTGGCTCCCCTCAAAGGCAGCCACCCAGGGAGGATCCTTCCCACCTGCAAGCCACAGCCCCTCCATCTCTGAGGTCCACCCTGGGCTCACAGCCCCTGCCCTGCCCCGCCCCCTGCCCAGGCCTTTACACTCCGGCTCAGCATGCACGTGCCCGAGAAGCACTGGAAGCCTGGGCGTCCATCATGTTTGTGTCATGCCTGTGCAGTTCTTCTAGGCTTGCTACTCCAAACAGAGCTCTGCGGGACTGTCTTCTGCCAGTCCCTCCTCCCCCTCCCTCCTCCACCCAACTTCAAGCCCAATCCCCGGCACCCTGGGCTGGCTTCAGGCAGTGCTCACAGAATGTCTGTTCATCAAACCCAGAACAAATCTATGAACACGTGATGATGCCCCCGCCTACAGCCGGTGCCTGGGCGGGGGGGGGGGTTCCCAGGAGCAGTCCCAGTATGAGTGTCCCAGAAGCTCCTCCCACCCACACAGCCTGCAAGTGTCTCAGGGACCCAGCACGCCCACCGTCACCTTCCATCCTTGCCCCCAGCGTTTCCCAGGCCCTGGACAGGTCTGGACCCTGCAGGCTGCATGTCCTCAGTGGCCAGAAGGACAGGACCCGCTGCCCCCTGGAAGACTGTCTGAACCCAGAATCGGTGTTGACAGAGGCCTGGAGGCCTGAGGCAGTCCCCTCCCAGGTTCTCACACCCAGGAGGAACACTGGCCAATCCTGGTCACCACCACCAGCAAACCTGAAGAACAAAGCCCTCATGGCACCGTCCTCTGCTTGGAGATGAAGGCTGGAGATGAGGCTTTGTCTGCCCCGGATGGGTTTTTCTCAGCCAATGTGGGCTGGGGGCCGGCGGCACAGCCTTCAGGATGCCCGCACCCTCCATGCCAGCATGTACCCTGGGGACCTGCCACCAGGACCACGGAGAACAAAATACCCCAGTTATGAGTTAAACTGTGTCCCCCCCAATTTCATATTTTGAAGTCTTTACCCCCAGTATCTCAGAATGGGACTTCATTTGGAGATAAAGTTGCTGCAGATGTAATTAGTTAAGATGAGGTCCTACTCCATGAAGACGGCCCCTAATCTAGTGCTGCCATGTCCTTATAAAAGAGGAGATTTGGAGACAGATGTGCACAGGGAGGGTGCCATGAGGACATGAGGGCAGAGATCAGGGTGATGACAAGTTAGGAATGCCAGAAGCAGCCAGCAAGCCCCAGAAGCTGGAGAGCCTGGACAGGTGCCCCTCATGGCTCAGGAGCAGCCACCTCTGCCACCGCCTTGATCTCAGACTTCTGGCTTCCAGAATCACGAGACAGCACACTTCTGTTTGTGGTGCTTCCTTATGGCAGCTCAGGGCACTGAGAGCCCCTCTGCCTGTCCGCACTCTGCTGCTGCCCCAGGCTTGGTTTTGCAGGCAGGCACGTGGGCTGTGTTCTCTGGCCAAGCGTCTTGCTGACAGCACAGGCATCACTGGCAGCCTTGTCACCAGGGCAGATCTGGTTTCAGGTCCCACCTGGGCCCGCATCCCAGGCCTGAGGATTTCCGGGAAACACCCAGGCACCCTGGCAGCCAGCAGGAGGGAGCCGGGGACTGACCATCACAGCCCTGTCCTCGGAGGTGAGAGGGGCCACGTCCGTGCTGTGTCCAGGAGCAGAGGCAAAGAGGAGGCCAAGCTGCCCTGACTTCAATACTTGCCGGGACCCAGGCAACAGCACCCGTGGTGCCGCCTCCAGAACCCCAGCACGCATCAACCAGCGCTGTGGAAACACAATTGCAGCGCCTTCCCTAGCGCAGCCCGGCTGGGCCTCCCAGCTCTGACACAGAGGCCTGGGACCCCTTGCTCAAGCCAGCAACACCCACCCTGTCCACCTCATCCCCTCACCCCGCCACACATGGGCCCGGCTCCCCGCACAGGCCTGGCCCCCTTCCTGCCCCATCCACCCTCTCTCCTCACCCCGCTGCACTCAGGTCGGGCTCCCTGCCCAGGCCTGGCCCCCATCCCCACACCCCTTCCTGCCCCATCCACCCCCTCACCTCACCCTGCTGCACTCAGGTCGGGCTCTCCGCACAGGCCTGGCCCCCATCCCCACACCCCACTAGCCCTTGCTCCTTGTCCCACCCTTGCCCAGCCCTGGGTGCCAACCTTGCTCAGATGAAGCCCTGGTGCCACACCCCACATGGGCCATGAGCTCCATGAGGCGGGGGCCCTCTGGGACAAGGCACAGATGGTGCCCAAGGAATGCCAGGTAGGTGGGGGACAGAGGGCAGCACAGGTGAGTGGGCAGGAGTGGGGCTCATTAGCAGCTGTAAATGGCCCATGGGAGAATCCCTCAGGCCTGCTTGTCCTCGGCCCCCACCCCTCCCTGGCCTGTGTTATGGCTGGGACCCCCATCCCACCCTGGCCCCACCTCCACCTCCATCCCAGGCCCTGTATTGTTGCTGGAGCCCCCATCCCACCCTGGCCCTCTCTCCACCCCCTTCCCAGGCCCTGTATTGTGGCTGGGACCCCCACCCTACCCTGCCCGCACCCCACTCCCAGACCATGTATTGTGTCTGGGACCCTCACCCCACCCCAGTGCTGCGCCTACCCCCGCCAGGCCCTGTGTTGTGACTGGGACCTCCACCCCACGCTGGCCCTGCCACCCCTCCCACACCCTGTGCTGTGGCTGGGAACCATCCTCTGTCACTACAGATGGGCCCCAAGCTCCACAGAATGGAGATCCTCTCCCCAGGTCACACGATGCACAGCCAGACTAGAAGCCAGGGTCCCCGCAACACCTCCCATCCCTGAGGTCCGCCAGGCCTGTGGAGACAGGCAGCCCCTCCTTCAGCAGCTTGCTTCTCACAGAGACCTCCCCCCGCCGATTCTGCTGCAGAAAGGGCTTTTTTTGCCAGGGTCTGGAATGTTTTCCTTGTGCAGGTTTGCGGAGGGAGGAAGAAGAAACAGGTCCTCCCAGGGCCTGCTGGGCTGGGCTCCTCAGCCAGCCCCTTTAGGGCCCCCATTCCCTCCCGCCCCAGGCTCTGGCCAGGCCCCCAGAGCTGGGCCCTCCAAGGCCGGCGAGGTGCCCAGTAGCAGGCACGCTTCCCAGGACTCTGCATGGGCCTGCAAAGGGCTGGACGCCGAGACGACAGAGACGGCGCAGGGAGGGTTGGGGCGAGGAGTGGGGGGAGCTGGAGGAAGGGGGACAGGAAAGGAATGGAGTACAGCCGTTTTCTCAGAGTCTCAGCATCCCTGCGGCCTTGAGCACCAGGTGCAAGGGCTGAGCTGAGCTGGCTCTTCCCGACGGAGCCTGCTGTGGGCCAAGCGTGTCCCTAGATTCATATGCAATGCCCTGACCCCCAAACAGATGGCATTTGGAGGTGGGGCCTTGTGAGGTGATGAGGGTGAGACGAAGCCACGAAGTCAGGGACCTCATGGTGGGATGAGTGGCTTTAAAGAAGGGGAAGGGACCCAAGCTCCCTGGGCCAGGCAAGGACGCAGCAGGAAGGCAGCAGCTGCAGGCTGGGAAGACAGCCCTCCCACGATCCAGACCTGTGGGCGCCTTGACTGGACTTCTGCCTCCAGACCACTGAGAAGGGAACATCTGCTGTTTAAGACGCCCACTCTGCAGCGCACCTGGACCTCCGAGTCTGGCCTCCAGAACAGGGGGAGACATTTCTGTCATTTGAAGTCACTCAGTATGTAGCCCTTTGTAACAGCAGCCCCAGGGACCACATGGGTGCCACTGCTGCCCGTGCAGAGGGGCTCGCCCAGCTCCCGACTGCTCAGGATTGGGGGAGCCCACAGCGGAGGCTGGGGTCTGGGGTCACGCCCACCCTGGGTCCAGGTCCCCATCTGTGGGCGAGGGCAGAGATGAGAGGCCACCCCAACCCTGGGCCTCCTCTGCATGGCCAGAAGAGTGCAGAAATGATTGGGGATCTCAGGGAGTACCCAGCACCACCCCTCGCTCCTGCACAGGTGGGGAAACTGAGGCCCAAAGGGATGCCCTCTAGCCAGTGTCACACAGTGAGTAAGTCATGAGCACAGCCAGGCCCCTCACTCCAGGAACTCACTTCAGGGGCCGCACATGGCTGAGGGTCCGCGTCCCCGGCCAGCCTCCAGCATCTGCAGAACGGCTGGGCAGGCTCAGGGCCCTCACGTCCTCTGGTCCTCAGGGCAGAGAATGTGAGGAGAGAGGAGGAGGATGGAAGCACTCACACTCGACTTCTGCCCCCAGGCCAACCTACACTAGCTCGGCCAGGCCAGACCGAAGTGCACCTAACGGACAGCTCGGCCGGCTCACAAAACTGCTAGGTTTGGTGTGTTCAGATGAAGAGGATTATTTACGCAGGTGATCATTACAGGATAACAGTTAAATTTACTTTCAAATGCTCCCAATTTCTGCGTCACAGCGGAGCTACAAGGCACGCTTTAGAGAGTGGGGCCTCTCCTCATGTTTTGAGACTCCAGGGACAGTCAGCAGCTTCACCGGGCAGGCAGGGCAGGCTGGCCAGGTCACTTCCCCACGACATCCTCTGAGGGGCCCGGCACAGCCCCCGCCATCTTCCGAGGGGCCTGGCACACCAGCCAGGGCAGCCATTCCCGGTTCTATTGATCTGAGCTGCCCCTGAGAAGTCACCAGGGACAGTGGCTCCTGTGAGTGCTTCTGGCAGGTGGGCATCCACCCGCACCCTCTCATGCCCTGTCTGCAGGTGTCCTCCTGGGGCTTGTTCTGGGGCAGGTCAGCCCTCTGGAACACCCTGGCCCCTCAACCTCCAGGAGAAAAGCCCGTGACCCCCTTCCTCCGGCAGGCTTCCCTGCACCAGGCCTGGGGGGCCTCCTTCTCTCCTGAGCTCCCTCAGTCCTTCACTCAGATTTCTGACATAGCTTCTAGCACTTTCTTCCAAAACCACCACTGGTTTGCCTTCTCCAAAATGAAAACAGCTTTCCTAGAGGTTTTTCCTGATTGTTCATTCTTCTGCCACTCTTTTCCGTCTCCCCACCCTGCTGTCTCCCACGCACATGCACATCTAGTGCACACAGGACCTGCAGTGAGTGCCCATCTGCCCTTTACCCACACAGTCTCACTCTTGGGCTCTGCGCTGACCTTTGCCCCCTTCCCCACAACATTGTGTGGCACTTTCTCAAGGCTGTAAACACAAAGCTTTCAGGAGCACTCAAGACCACTACTGGGATAGACTTAACGTCCCTTCAGCAGCTCCCAGCTGGCGGGCATTTGGGCAGTTGCCCCGGGCTTGGTAAAACAGCACCAGGGTGAACGTTTCAAATGCACACCTTTGAACACTTGCTGGATAATCTTCATTGCATTTCACGCAAGCAGCCTGGTGAGGTCGGCATCACATATCTGATATCCATCACCAGGCGGTCCCCAGCAAGTGGCCTGGGTGCCTGTCCCTGCCACCCTCACAGCCTGCCTTTTGCATGTGGGCAACGTGGGGCCCTGGCTTTCTTCGTGCGTCTTTGGCTACAATGGGCAGAACACTGATCTCATGTGTTGTCTTGGCTCTGTGGCTCTTCAGTTTCCCGAGGATGAAAGTGACGACGTCTGAAACATCCCAGGTGTCCTGGAGGAAATGCCCTGGCAGGCTCTCCACCCCCACTGTGAGTCCACGGCCCTTTCCGCCTCCTTGGTTTCAGAACTTTGCTGCAACCCCGCAGACATTTGATTCAGTTTGGTGATCCCCGGAAGATCGGCATCTCGGAAGAGGTTGATGTCTTGCATATGTTCATCTTTGAGAAGGGGAGGTTCCTTCAGGACCTACCAGTTGCCCAAAAAAAGTGTAGGGGCTCCTGCGTTCCCCTCCTGACCTCCTGGGCTTGCCTGGACTTCTGCTCAGAGCTTACTGGGGAGCAGAGCCTGCTGGCATGTAGGCGAAATCCCAGAACTCCAGTGTCTCCAGGGCCGGACGGGATCCAAGCATTTGAAGCAGGGTGTCTCGCTTCAGGTTTCAACCTCGCTGGCTAAAGGAAACGTGGCTGCCCACAGATATGGCTCTGGCTTCTGGCTCCTAAGCCCTGGGGTAAAGCTTTGGTTCAGCTTTTGTTCTCCAGGGTGGAGTGAAGCAGGCAAAAACCACTGGGGAGTGAGGTCTCGGGTCCAGGCCTGCACTGCTGTCTCTGAACCAGCAGCTCTCTGGGGTCTGGGCCGGCGCAGCCTCAGCCAGATGACCTTTCACCAGGTGGGCAGCACTGCCAGTGTCGAGGCCTTGGCAATGCTGGCTCACCTCCAGGCTGCACCCTCCCGTTTCTGGATCCTATGAGGGGAAATGCAAAATGGGGAGGCCGCCCGCCCAGTGCCCCTGGAGGCTGGGCCAGGGGGCAGGTCAGAGGCTTCAAGGGCGCCACTCGCCCACCCCGGCCATCACTTCTGGGACACCCATTCCAACCAGCCCACCTGCCTAACCTGTCATTTAGGGTCTGGCCTGAGGCTGGGCCATTCTCAAGGTTCAGGGGCAGGAGGGTCCCATCTCTGAGGCTTTGTTCTTCCATCCACTCTGCTTCTGGTGGTCCTTAGCTGCTCAACGGGTCTGGTTCTTGTCACTGTGCCAACCATGGAGTTCCCCATGACCCCACATGAAAGACTGAGGTGGCAATTGTGCTGCTGGCACCCAGTGGGGGATGGAAGGGGATTCACAGGGCCCTCCCTGATGTCCTGGGTCACCTTACAATGACACAACAAGGCCCGTTGGGGCATGGCACAGGCATCCTCTGCCCACCCAGGGCCATAGTGCTCACCAGAGGTCATGGTTCCCACCTGGAGTCAAAGTTCACACCCAGAGCCATGGTTCGCACCTGAGGTCACATTTCCCACCTGAGGTCACATTTCCAGACTCACAGCTCTGCACAGCCTGAGGCTTCCCTCTTAAAGGCAAGGGTCTTGCCACCTCAGCACTTTCTCTGACCACAAAAGGCCATGGCTGCAGTCAGCTAATGCAGCGAACGTTATTGGAAAAGCACTGGCCTTCCTGGGCAGGACAACCGGGAAGTGCGTTGTATTCGTCCATGGCCCCAGCAAGGCCAGGGCCCCGGCCACGGAGGTCACCCACTTACGAATGCACCTTTGTCAGCTTCCCCTCAAACTTCCCCAGTCTCCCACACTGCATCCTGGGATCACCTCCCAAATAAACTCTTGGTGCTCAAATCCTCATCTCTGGGTCTGCTTCCAGGAACCAAACAGACAAAACAATTCACCATGAAGAACAGTCAGGATGCAACCCCGAAGTGCACTGGGGCCCCACCGCCGCCGCAGCCTCCATACCCTGGAGTTTAGCAGGGTCTCCCCAGCCTGCCCACTGCACCATGATTAGCCAGAGCTCCACGGGCTTCTGGAAGGATCACCCCTGGGCCAGACAGAGGGCCCGAGCAGAGCCCTCACTTCCTCAGGACCCGACAGAGCCCAGAACACCCCCAGTGACACCTGAATCTCCAGCCCTTAAGCAGGCCTCGGAGACTAAACCTAGGGAGGAAGCTTCCATGGGACCTGAGTGCCCTCCCCTCGGGACGCCCCCCTCCCCACCTGGTAGATGATAGATAAGGGCATGTTGGATGGGTGCACAGCACCTGTGAATGGGAAGGCTGTCACTGTCCACATCCTGAAGACCAGGTGGCTGTTCATGTCACCACTCAGTGCAGCTGACACCACTTGATCCTGTGATGGCAGCAGCAGTTGCAGCTGCACCAGAGGCCCCAGCACAAACCGCCCCACTGAGCCCAGCCAGCCACAGAACTGAGAGATGACAATTGGTTCTTGCTCCAAGATACTGATATGGTTTGGATATGTGGGGAAACATATGGGTGTCCTTATAAGAAAGCCAAACCCAGTGATGGGTGTCCTTATAAAAAAGCCACATGAAAGCAGAGACACAGACACACAGAGGAGAAGGCCACGTGACGACGGAGGCAGAGACTAGAGCAACGCGGCTGCAGGCCAAGGTGGCTGGCACCCACCCGCCCCCGGAGAAGGCAGGAAAGGTCCTCCCTAGGAGCTCAGAGAGAGTGAGGCCCTGCTGGCACCTTGACTTTGGACTTCTGGCCTCCACAGCTGTGGGCATAAATCTCTATTCTTATAAGCCCACCACCATTGGTGGCAGTTTGTTACAGCAGCCCCAGGACACCCACACGCCACATAGACAAGGAGGTGCTCTTGGGGCCAGGGCCAGGTTGACTGCTGAGCCTGGCCCATAGGCACAGGACCATGGCCCCCAGCAACCCGTGGCCGACCCCGATGTTGTGCAGGCCGATACTCACTGGTGGTGCTTCCAGACATCTGAATGATGCACTTGGAGTCACGGCTCATTTCCCGGAATTGAAGGGGCGGACCCGCACCGCCACCTTCACCGAAGCCCCAGCCATCTCTGTGGCCTTCGTGGGTCACTCCTTGCAGTAGTGGGAGCCCCAGTGTGGGGAGAACACCTTGGAAAAAAGGGAAACATGAATTAGAAACAATATCCGAGGAGGCAGGACAGGCACTCCAGCTGCAGCTGAAGCCACAGGTCTTCTCCACTCCCCTCCAAAGTCCCCAGCGTGACACTTGCATGGGGTGGAATCCACAAGAAGAGGAGGCAGCACAGATAATTCTAGAAAGCAGGAGCCCAGCGGGACCAGTGGAACCCAGCTTCGCAAGCCTGAGGAAGCTGAAACCCAATGAAAGAAACAGAAACACAGCGACCTGGGTGTGAACGTGAAGGTGGCCTTCACACCCGCGGCAAATCCCCCAAGAAGGGTCTTCCCTGCGAATGCAGGCCCTGGTGGGGTCTGTGCCAGGTCCGCGCAGGCCCCAAGAGCCAGTGCTGGCTCCAGATCGACATGTCAAGGACGCTTTAAAATGGGACAGTGTTCTAGAATGCCCCATCACACGCTCCACACCAAGCACCAGCTGGCAGCCACATCAGCAGTAGCATGGTCTCTGAATTAGCAAGAAAGAGAACTTTACTCAGAAATGAAAAGAACAGCACAGATAGCCCTAAGCAATGGGACAAAAGTCAACGTTTTCGGCCCAATTTCCTGCTGGTAATTCACGCAGAAGGTGGAGAGGAACGTTCCTGAGCCCCGCTGAGAAGGAGCAGCCGACAAGTCATGGGGAATTCGGTACAAGCCAGGGCTGGGGGACCAGCCTCGGCCTTGCCTTTATCCCACCTGTGACTTAGCTTCCTGGGCCCCAGTTTACCGTCTGCGAAATGACAGGGTGGTGGTCAGGAACCCCAAAATGATTTGGCCTCTTGGGTGATGGGACTCTGAAGAAGGCTGATGAAAACTCCCCGCAAAACAGTGATGAAGCAGCCACTGTGAAAGGTCTTTCGGGCTGACCAGCCAGATGCTGCTGCTTCCCATGGGACTTGCGGCCTGAACAATGGGGCTCCTGGGCACAGGGACAGGGACAGCCTCGGACAGAGCTGTTGGTTACAGGAATGGCCAAAGCTCCGTGAAACAGAATTCATGCAGCCTGACATGAGAGGTTTTCGCCAACTGCTGTCTAAATGCTCTAGGGTGCCCACTCACTAGTGAGTCCCACATCACCAGAGGCATCCAAGTAGAGCGAAGGCTAAGAGGCCTCCTTGAAACTCTTCCACACTGACATTCCATGAAGAGGCAACCTTCTGCTTGGTCGTCCCCATCCGAGAATCTGGCAAAAAGCCCCCATCCTACAGTGCCCCAGCCTCATAGCTGTGAAGAAGGGACAAGCCCCTCTGGGCTGCCCCTGGAAGCTCCAGGATCAAGAGCAGGAGGGGTCTGTCTGCAGAAGGATAGGAGGCACAGCGAGCCTGGGACCAGGGCAGATGCTGAACTCCTGGACCCTGCCCAGGCCACTCCCAGGCTCCCCAGAACTCCTCCGCAGAACAGGCTGGATGTGGGGCAGGGCTGTCCCTCAGGCAAACAGCTCTTCCAGAGGCTACAGGGGAGGGGGATGCGCCAGGCCACCCTATGGCTAAGTGGGGACAAGTTCCTGATGTGGCTGGACTCATGCCGCCTACACCACAGCCCCTTAGAGCCACAAGGTGCAGCCGCGTCTACACTCCAGAGTGCTTCCGCCACTATCTCCTCCTCACGGCCAGGAGTGGCTGCCAGCGTGGACAGAGGGATGACCTCTGAGAATCTGTGTTTCCTTGTGGTGAAAATCCCTGCACATTTAAAACTGGAAAAAGTCTTAGGACATTCCAGCCGGGATGGAGAGAGGAACAGGCGAGCTCACGAGTCCCTGGCTAGAGCACAAATCCCCAGCCAGGATGGAGAGAGGAACAGGCGAGTTCACGAGTCCCTGGCTAGAGCACAAATCCCGCAAGGTTTCTAGGGAGCAATTCTGCAGCACGCCCTGGGCCTTTAAGAAGGTCTATATTCTTTGACTCAGTAATCCCAAGTACTAAAATCGGAAATACTTAGAAATTAAGAAAATATTGATGAAAGCAGATATTCCATTCAACAGTGCAAAATTTCCAGTTCTCCCCAAATATAGCTATATAAATTCAGTGCAATTCCAATAAACAAAATATTCCAACAGGACGTTCAATGGAATTTGGCAGGATAGAGAACTTTGAAAAATGAGAACAGAGGGGAAACATCCCCTACCAGCTATCATATATCCTACAGAGCTACAACAATTCCCAAAGTCTAGAAATGGCACATGAACAGACTAAGCATGTCCAAAGCAGTCACACACACACACACACACTAAAGAAAAAGGCAGCAATTTAGGGAATGAGGTAAGATCAGTATGGGACAACTGGCTCTCCCGTATTGAAAAAATAAAGCTATTATAGAACTTGATCTTTAAAATGTAAAAGCATTACAAGGACACAGAGAAGCCTCTGTTCTTGGCTCTGGGGCGTGGAATATGCACACCACGAAGCACGGAAGGCCGAAGGCGGCTTGGTGGGTGCAGTGGCCAGCAGCCGACCAATGCACTACTCAAGAGGCCCGATGCCGCGCTGCACTGTGTGTGAAGGAAAATCAGTGTGCAGCCGCAAGCCAACATTCCAGAGGAGGGGCTGCCAAGACGGGAGCTGGCCTCCGCAGCACAGCCTCCAGGGTGTATTTGCATTCTGTGCACGGGGCAAGAGACTGGGAATCTGGAGTCTTCCCAGACAGAGAGTCGTTGCTGAGGGACGGAGGAAGCTGCAGAGCTTTTGGGCAAAAAGAAACTTGAGAGGCCAAGATTCCAGAAAACAGAGGTGAAGAACTAAGATGAACAAATGTCCAGTCCTTCCCTTAAGACATTTGCCAAATTCTGAGGATATGAGAGGTGAGATTTTTAAAAAACCCAAGCTGAAAACCAAAGAGGAGTCTTGCACAGTCTCAGGTGGGAAGGAACAAAGATTTGAGTTCAGGGTCCTCCGGGAGGAGAATACCCAGTGATCACAGCAGGCTGTGGCTGAAAGCCAGCAAGGTACGAAACCTAAGAGCAGGGCAGAGCCACAGCTCGGACGAGCCTTATGAAAACTACAACCTGCCCTCACTTGGCTTAATTCGGACTTCAGTCTGGCTGCCTGGGAGAGAAAATGGAAGCCATCTGGAGCCTCTACACTCTTTTACTTTTATTTTTATTTTTTCAAACCCAGGATAATCTCTGTACTCTACATTCTTTTAATAGGCAATGTGTGACATCCAGTCAAAACTTAGAAGGTATAAAATAAGAAAGGACTCTGATTAAAAACAAAGAGGAAAAATAAATATAAACACATGAGAAAAAAAAAGACACATATCTACACATGATCCAGATCTAGGAGTTATTAAACAAGGACTTCAGAACAACCTGACTAATATATTCAAAATAAGAGCAAAAGGGGACAGAGAATTTAAATGGAAAATGGAGAATTTTGCCAGAGGACTGGAAACTATAAAAAAAAAATCAAATGGAAATGCTAGATCTGGAAAACAAAATACTAAAATTAGGAACTCAAGAGATAGACACAGTTGAAGACAGTGTTAGCAAACTGGAGGACAGGTAATAGAAAATATAGAAAATTTAAAACAGATAAAAAGAATAGAAAATATAGACATGAGAGCCAGAAAAGTACAGGACACAGTGAAATGGTCAAACATACCTGTAACTGGAATCTAGAAGGAGAAGAAATGGAATGGGGGGTGCTATGGTCTGAATGTTTGTGTCCCCTGTTCCCATCCAAATTCCTATGTTGAAATCCTAACCCCAAAGTGATGACTTTAGGAAGTGGGGCCTTTTAGAGGTGATTAGGGTCGTGAGGGTGGGACTTCACAAATGGGATCAGTGCCCTTAAGAAAAGAAATGCCAGAGACACCCTCAGCCCCTCCACCACGTGAGAACAGGGCAAGAAGGTGTCTAGGAGCCAGAAAGCAGATCCTCAGCCAACGTGCCTTGCTCTTGAGCTTCTCAGCCTCCAGAACCGTGAAAAATAAATTCTGTTATTCATAAGCCACCCGGTTTAAGATATTTTTGTTATAGCAGCTGGAATGGACTGAGACAGGGGAGAAGCAATATTTACAAAACTGATGACCACGGATTGTCCAAAGCTGCTGAAGCACATCGACCCACAGTTTCAAGAAGCTCTACAAATGCAAAGCAAGACAAACAAGAAAGCCACACAAGGCACAGCACTGCAACACTGCTAGGACCAAGGATGAAGGGAGAAAGCTTAAAGTCAGCCAGAAAAAAAAAAAAGGCATGTAACCTTTAAAGGAGCAAAAATAAGATTGACAACTGACTCCTGAACAGAAATGATAGAAACCAAAAGACAAGATTGCAAGGTTTCAACATGATCATGAAAGAGGTAACAGTAATCATTTATGTTCAATTGTCAAGGATACATGTTGTCATTGCTAGGGTAATCATTTAGAAAGTAGAAAACTGATGTATAACTAACAAGTTAATAGAAAAATACCCAAAAAATTAAAATTTCTTTTATGAATCCAATAGAAGGCAACGAAGGAGAAAAACAGAATATGAAAAGATAATGTCAAGTGGAAAAGAAAGAGTTAAGATTGCAGATAAAAGGTCAACTCAGTATGAACTAAATACACCAAGTAAAACATTAAAAATTGTCAGACCAGATTTTTATAAATTATATTCTGTTCATAACAGACTCTACATACAAAGACACAGAGAGGTTGAAAATAAAAGGATGAAAATTTGTGCTTGTTCTATCAGCCACTGAGGAGGAGAAAATATATATCGTACACATTATTTTGTTTATTTATTTTGAGACCGGGTCTCCTGTCTCCAAGACGGGAGTTCAGTGGCGTGATCTTAGCTCACTACAGCCTCTACCTCCTAGGCTTAAGCAATCC
>NW_022095798.1:0-58540 GCF_006542625.1 Nomascus leucogenys | reverse complement strand
ACAGAGCGGGCAGGCAGCTGCTGCAAACAAAGAGGTTTGTGGACTGCAGAGCCAGCTGAAGAATTATAAACCATGCAGAGGAGAAGGGAGTCTCTTCTTACTTCCCATTAAGCAGCAAATAAGCCAAAGAGGGTGGCATGGCAACATCTTGTGAATAGGAGAGGCAGAGTCTGAAAGCCTGGTAGAGAAAAGAGCCATGGCCACCGTGCCAAGGAAAGCTGAGCCTCTGTGTGCCTCAGTGTCTGTGTCCGTGAAATGGGGTGAGTGATGCCCGCCTCTGTTTCCCTTCCAGGTGGGCATCCTAGTGAGAGTGGTAGTGCAGCTGTAGCACACACGGGAGGGGGCTCACATCCCTACTCAATCCCTGGGTACATGGCTGCTCTGGCGGGAGGGCAGGGCAGAGTCACACCAGGACAGTGGTCAGCCCCAGGGGAAGCACTGCTTTTGCACAAGGGCAGTGTTCCCCCAGGGGCGGGAGCAGAAGGGTGCAGGGAAATCAGGAGCCAGCTGGCACAGCCCCAGTGTTGGAGCAGGAAAGGAGGCATGGCTAGGCATTTGAGATTGAGATGCACTCTGGGGCAACCTTTGAGGGGCAAAGGGACCCCCCCAAAGGGATAGGCTGCTTGGGAAATGAAGCGTTTACGCCAAGCAAGAAGAGGAACTCTGCTAAAGCGAGAGGCGAGGACCACTGGTGGAAAAGAAGCTGTGTAGGAAAACTCTCTGTGCTCTGGCTCCTCTTTGAGGCTACCCTGGCTGCCCTGAAACAGACAGTGGGCTTGGCAAAAACACACCTCAGACAGGAAGGGAGGCCGTGGAGAAGTTCAGCTGGCAGCCGCTCACAGCCACTGTTCCAGCTCTTCCCCTTTCATGCTTAGCCCACAGAGAACACTCCGGGCCAGGCCTAGCATGCCCCTGCTGCTGGGGGGCTCTAGGCATCCTGAGTGAGCCATTTGACTCTCTCACTGAAAGCAACAGATGTCCCAGCTGGGTGTACCCCAGTTGGGTGATGGGAGGTGGGACTTTGGAGTCTTGGTCAGGGGCTTACCTCCGTGTGAGGCATAACTCTGCCCACACTTTCTGCCTTCTGCTCCACAGTGTCCTCAGGGAAGTTCGCGAATGTCACGGGACTGTTCTCTGTGGTTCCATAAGCAACCTAGAGGGTCCAGAAAGGGTGTTTGAAGAGGGCTCTCAGCACGTGCAGAGGGATCGGGTGAGCTATCTGAGGAAATGGGAAGGAATTCATAAAAGAAAAGGGAAAGTGGAGGGCAGCCGAATGGTGGAAACAGAGACATCATTGGTAGGGGCCTGGGGTCAGGATGCAGAGGTGCTGGGAGTGAGCAGACTAGATCTCTGCAGGGCCCCAGATCTGAAAGAAAATTGAGAGCAGGGACACCATTCTCTTCCAGCTGGAGCCTCTCAGTGCCCGTTTCCCTGGAGCAGCCACCTGTCTATGCCTGTGGCTCCGGTATTACCAACACCCCACACTTCTCCCCCCATCCCCTGGCTGCCTTAACCCCACCTTCCTGATTTCAGGCCACATCCCCTGCCCTCCCTTCCAAGCTGAAGGCCCCATAAACTTGATGAGAAAGCCAGCCTGCCTTGGCCCAGCTAGGAGTGGCACAGACACAACCCCACCCCTGCATTCTGCAAACCCTGAACAAGTGCCTGGCCTTGGGGCAGGCGTTCCCCAAGCTCTGCAGAGTTTCCCGTGAATTTATTTCCATCAACATAAAAATCAACCTAAGCAGTGATTTTAAAAACCAGTGGTACCCCCCCCACCACTTCCCCCATTTCCAGTGGTTGGAAAGCCTGAGCAACAGAAAAACCAGAAGCCAGCCTTGGAGAAGCCTAAATACCATCAAGGAATGGTCTAGGCCAAGTATGACTCCCTATCCTAGAGGCAAGGGGCAGAGAGGTTTGGGAAAAGGGCAGGCCCTAGAAACCAGGCCACAACATGAGGGTACTGGGTAAGGGAAGAGAGGCTAGTTACCCCATATCCTAGGTCCCCTTTAATCAACGGACACCAGATCTCATCCATCCTCCTCCCTGCACCAAGCTTCCCCCCTATCAGCTGCTCTGGCTCTGGCACGACTGGGGTTTGGTTCAATGTGGGTTCTGGTTTCTCCTTCCACCCCTCATCACAGACAATATCCTGTGCCAGGCAGCTTGGAGCTCACCCTGAGGCCAGAGCTGTGACCCTGCCTGCTCACCCTCCCCTTTCCACAGGAATCCGGACATCATGGCTGGCAAGTGGGCACACAGAAATCTGGCGGGCTGGGGCGGGACTGCCCACAGAACTTAGGGTCTGGCAGCCAGAGCCGTCCAGGGCTGGTCCCTGACCTGCCCCACCCCTCCCGCACCAGTCCTCACAGTCCTGGGGCCACTGCCCGAATGTGGCCTCTGCCAAGTACACCTCGGCGCCACTCAGCCGCCACCCTGAGACCCCTCAGGGGCGGGTCCTGACCACTAGGGTTGGAGATGAGGGATGGAGATATTTCGGGGCGATGAAGGAGGGGGGATGGTGCGACTGTGCTTGTGGCCTGTGGTTTCCAGGTGTGTTTGCCATTCCTGTGGGCCACTCTCCCCCACTTCCCACTTTTCTGCTTAGCCTTCAGCGGTGGAAAAAGGGGATGGGGGCGCCGGGGACAGAAAGGCAAGCGGGGTTGGGAGAGAGGGGTGGGGGCGCGCCCAGGGTGGGGAAGGAGCTCGGGTCTCCCCAGGGCCAGCTTCGGCGCGTCGAGTCCGAAGTGGGAGCCCGACGCCGGGGCGGCTCTCACGCTCGGCCGGCGCCGCACAAGCGCCCCATTAAAGCGCCGCCAGTTGGCCCACCGCAGGAGACGCGTCCGGCTGTCCGGCCCCGCTTCCTCCCGCCTCGCATCCGGGCACCCGGCCGAGCGTGTGTGGATGGGCGGCGTGGAGGCTCAAACTCGAGCAAACAAATAAGTTCAGGGAACGCCCCCTCTCTCCGATGTAAACTCGGGGCTCCAGACATAACCATTCCCCCTTCCCAGAAAAGCCCCGGGAAAGGCGGTAGGCAGAGGATCAGCATAGGAGAGCAGGGGGCTGGAGCTGGGCTCGGGGGCCACGGTCCCACCCCCTCATGCACGGTCGCCGGCTGGGGGAGGGCCCCGCCCCCCTCCCCGTGGAGGGCGGGGGCGCATCTCTGGGCGCGAGCGAGTTAAGCCCAGTAGCCTCGATGCTCCACGTAGGAGCTGGCTCGTCTGCCGGCTGCGTCAGGGCCACCGTATAAAGAGGGCGGCAGACCCGAGCGCCCAGGACTCGCCGCTGCCCGCGCCCCGCCGCCGCTGCTGCCCCCAGCCCCGGCCCCAGGCGTCCCAGCCATGGTCCGCCCAATGCTCTTGCTCGGCCTCGGCCTCCTGGCTGGTCTGCTGCCGGCGCTGGCCGCCTGCCCCCAGAACTGCCACTGCCACGGCGACCTGCAGCACGTCATCTGCGACAAGGTGGGGCTGCAGAAGATCCCCAAGGTGTCAGAGAAGACCAAGCTGCTCAACCTACAGCGCAACAACTTCCCGGTGCTGGCTGCCAATTCGTTTCGAGCCATGCCGAACCTCGTGTCGTTGCACCTGCAGCACTGCCAGATCCGCGAGGTGGCCGCCGGTGCCTTCCGCGGCCTCAAGCAGCTTATCTACCTGTACCTGTCCCATACGACATCCGCGTGCTGCGCGCAGGCGCCTTCGACGACCTGACCGAGCTGACCTACCTCTACCTGGACCACAACAAGGTCACTGAGCTGCCCCGGGGGTTGCTGTCCCCGCTGGTCAACCTCTTCATCTTGCAGCTCAACAACAAGAAGATCCGTGAGCTGCGCGCAGGCGCCTTCCAGGCAGCCAAGGACCTGCGCTGGCTGTACCTGTCGGAAAACGCGCTGAGCTCCCTGCAGCCCGGGGCCCTGGACGACGTGGAGAACCTCGCCAAATTCCACGTGGACAGGAACCAGCTGTCCAGCTACCCCTCGGCTGCCCTGAGCAAGCTACGGGTGGTGGAGGAGCTGAAGCTGTCCCACAACCCCTGAAAAGCATCCCGGACAATGCCTTCCAGTCCTTTGGCAGATACCTGGAGACCCTCTGGCTGGACAACACCAACCTGGAGAAGGTGAGCTCCTGGCTGTGGGCTCTGCCCTGCTTCCTTCTTCACTTCCTGGAGGCCCCAGGAGCCAGGGCCACAGCTGGCACCATCCCCTGTCCCCAGGTTCCCTGTCCCTCTGGCTATCTCCAAGGTAAGCAGCTCTGCCACCTCCCTTCCTCACCTTGTCACATCCTTATCCTCATCCCTGTCTTCTGCCAGTCTCGGCCACTGCCCTCCTAGGATTCTTACATATAAAAGGAGTGGGGCTGCCCTGGCCCCACAAATGGCCCCCTAGGCCATCTCCAGTGCTCCCAAACCCCCGACTGTGAGCAGCAGCCACCTCTTCCTGTTGGGCCTTCCACCACTCCTCTGCTGTTTTTCCCGTCTCCAGTAAACCTACCACCCCATAAAGGAAGGTTTGTTTATTGAGGAGCCTTCCAGAGGAGCTGGGCAGATCAGGCCCACAAAGAGACCCTGTTCCTGGTGGGGGCCGTGCATGTGTGCTAAGGGGGAGTGGGGGACTGGGGAGTGAGGGGAAGCAAATGCCTGAGGAAGACATTCTCCATGCCCCATAGAGGCCCCAGTGGATGGCCCTGCCCAATCCACACAGACACAATTCACTGCATTCTCAAGTCCATTGCAGCTCAGTAGGCATGGGACCAAGGGCTCCCCCAGGATGCAAGCATCATGCCCATGGGCTCCATGAAGGGGCAAAGGCAAAACCACTATTGTCAATCCTTGGCACAAGACCCCAGGTGTCTCTCCAAGAGAAGACTGGCATGACTCACTGTCTAACTGCCCTTTGCCCTCCCCTGTCACTAGACCCATCTTCTGTCTGCATCCTCACTCATTCCTTTCTCCCCTGGGGTGCCGTGTCTGGCCAGGTGGGGCTACCTTGGATCAGAGCAGAATCCCTTCTCTGGGACTGGAAAAATCACCCTGTTGCAGGGGCTTCAGCCAGGAGGTTTGGGTGGGGGCCCACAAGGTAGAGGAGAGTCTGGTTACTGGAGACCTTCACACCTCAATGTGGGCCACAGGAAAGGGCGCGGGCGTGGAGATGTGGGCAGATCTCACTTGGGCAGCAGCCAACCTTTGTCTGGGTGGAAGGAGCCTGCTCAAGCCTGCCCTTCTTCAGCCCTGCCTCTCCCAGCTGAAGTTGGAGTCTCCTGTGGCCCACCAGTGCCAGAGTGGTCTTTCAGTGGGCAGCAGAGCAGAGAATCAGGGGCTGTTTTGGGGCAGGGGAGGCCAGACAGGAATTGTGGCGCCTGGGCAAAGGTGTGGGCACCAATAGAACATTTCCTCTGGAGCCGTCCAACCTGGCCAAAGACTCCACCAAGGTGGCTTCACAAATAGCGTCTGGCTGGCAGTGGGGAAGCAGTGAGGACAGAGCTGGGGAAAGTCCTGGGACCCTGGGACTGTGGGGAGCCTGGGCCCACTGCCCACTCCACCAAGCACAGAACAAGTTCACTGTGTACCACTTTGGGTTGCTGGGGCCAAACTCTGGCAGCCCTACAGTCCCAGTGTTTGTGCAGGGATTGTGGTGCCAGGGGAAGAGGTATGGTCCTGTGGCTACTGTTTACCCACTGCTGTGACCCAGGGCAAAGGACTGTGCTTTTTCCATTTCCCCATTGCATATTGAAAATAACACCACCTGGCCGGGTGTGGTGGCTCACGCCTGTAATCCCAGCACTTTGGGAGGCTGGGGCGGGCTCGAGGTCAGGAGATCGAGACCATCCTGGCTAACACGGTGAAACCCCGACTCTACTAAAAAAATACAAAAAAATTAGCCGGGCATGGTGGCGGGCACCTGTAGTCCCAGCTACTCAGGAGGCTGAGGTTGGAGAATGGGGTGAACCCGGAAGGCGGAGCTTGCAGTGAGCCGAGATCGCACCACTGCGCTCCAGCCTGGGCAACAGAGAGAGACTCCGTCTCAAAAAAAAAGAAAATAACACCATCTGTCTCAAAGGGGGTTGTGTAGATTGGATTATCTGAGACCACTTGGTCACACTGCTTTGAAAACTGGGAAAGTGCTATGGCTCAGGTTCAGGGAAGGACCCTGCCCCTCTGGCACTCGGGCGCTTACTCATTCACTCGTGACCACTTTGCTCCCCAGTTCTCAGATGGTGCCTTCCTGGGTGTAACCACGCTGAAACACGTCCATTTGGAGAACAACCGCCTGAACCAGCTGCCCTCCAACTTCCCCTTCGACAGCCTGGAGACCCTTACCAACAACCCCTGGAAGTGTACCTGCCAGCTCCAGGGCCTTCGGCGGTAAGAACACCCCCATGTCGCTCCCAGAGCCCACCCTCATGTGATAGAGGCTCATTAGCCCTGCACTAAGACATGTTGGACATGCATCCTAGATCTGCTACCTAATAAGCATGGGACCCTGGGAGCCTCAGTTTCCCCGTTTGTAAAATGAAGATGAGCTTCAGACTATCCTGTGGCCAAGTCAATCCTGGCCCCATAGTTCACTGCCCTTCCCCGCAGCACTCCCACCTTCTTCCCCAGCCCCAGCAAGTTTCTGTCTCTCCAGGTGGCTGGAAGCCAAGGCCTCCCGCCCAGATGCCACCTGTGCCTCACCTGCCAAGTTCAAGGGCCAGCACATCCGTGACACAGACGCTTTCCACAGCTGCAAGTTCCCCACCAAGAGGTCCAAGAAAGCTGGCCGCCATTAAACAGGTGGGGGCTGGGTAAACAGGTCCCCTATGTCCCTCTTTGGTGATTCCAGCAAGTGAGCTGGTATCTTCCAGGATACCCCCTGCCCCTGGAGGGTCAGGCAGACCCTCCATTTTTACAGAGAGAGGAGGGGAGGACTGGGTCCCCTTTCGAAGGGAGGAAAAGGTCCTGCCCAGGACTTCCACCATTTTCTCCAAGCATCATCTGGGTTGTTGGAGTACTGACATCGATCCTTGCCTTCTTGCAGGTTCTGACCCAGCCAGTCCTGGTGACTGGCCTCTGCCTTCCACCGGAGAGACCACTGACCTTCCCACCCCACCCCTACCTTCTCCCCACAGCCTCTGCTGATGCACAGAGCTGCCTACACCTAGACACGTCCTGGCAGGGGCCCTCGGGCACTCCACTACCAACCCAGCTCCACCCAGCAGTGTCCTGGGGAGAAGGAAGGCTGAGCCCCTCCCCAGCCTTCATGCCTTGCCCACCCTCCAGCTCCTCTCGGAGAAGCTGTTGCTGAGATGCCCCCCCACAAGTCAATCAGAACCACAACAGGTTGGTCATCAGGATGGCCACCCTCGCAGGATCATCCTTCCTGTTCCTCTTTCCCTGCCACGTGGAAACAACAGATCCTGCCCACCCCTTGCTTCCAGAAAGGGTTTTAAAGCCCATGCCCCAACTCTGCCAGCCCCCACCTGCCAGGACGTTCTAGCAGGACATCGGTGCTTTGCTGCCCATCTTCCCATGCTGCAATTTCTTCCTGAGATTTCTATAAATATAAATGTATGTATGTATTATATTACTCCCCTATCTCCTTCACCCACCAGGTGCTGATGAGGTCAGACTATCTTTTCTCACATCTGCTTTCTGGAAGGAGGGCTGGCTGAGAGGGTCTCCTTTGAACATCTGGCCTGGGCTCATCCCCGTGTCTGTCAAGGTAGAGGAGAGTCTGGTTACTGGAGACCTTCACACCTCAATGTGGGCCACAGGAAAGGGTGCGGGCGTGCAGATGTGGGCAGAATCTCACTTGGGCAGCAGCCAACCTTTGTCTGGGTGGAAGGAGCCTGCTCAAGCCTGCCCTTCTTCAGCCCTGCCTCTCCCCAGCTGAAGTTGGAGTCTCCTGTGGCCCCATCAGTGCCAGAGTGGTCTTTCAGTGGGCAGCAGAGCAGAGAATCAGGGGCTGTTTTGGGGCAGGGGAGGCCAGACAGGAATTGTGGCGCCTGGGCAAAGGTGTGGGCACCAATAGAACATTTCCTCTGGAGCCGTCCAACCTGGCCAAAGACTCCACCAAGGTGGCTTCACAAATAGCGTCTGGCTGGCAGTGGGGAGCAGTGAGGAAGAGCTGGGGAAAGTCCTGGGACCCTGGGACTGTGGGGAGCCTGGGCCCACTGCCCACTCCACCAAGCACAGAACAAGTTCACTGTGTACCACTTTGGGTTGCTGGGGCCAAACTCTGGCAGCCCCATAGTCCCAGTGTTTGTGCAGGGATTGTGGTGCCAGGGGAAGAGGTATGGTCCTGTGGCTACTGTTTACCCACTGCTGTGACCCAGGGCAAAGGACTGTGCTTTTTCCATTTCCCCACTTGCATATTGAAAATAACACCACCTGGCCGGGTGTGGTGGCTCACGCCTGTAATCCCAGCACTTTGGGAGGCTGGGGCGGGCTCGAGGTCAGGAGATCGAGACCATCCTGGCTAACACGGTGAAACCCCGACTCTACTAAAAAAATACAAAAAAATTAGCCGGGCATGGTGGCGGGCACCTGTAGTCCCAGCTACTCAGGAGGCTGAGGTTGGAGAATGGGGTGAACCCGGAAGGCGGAGCTTGCAGTGAGCCGAGATCGCACCACTGCGCTCCAGCCTGGGCAACAGAGAGAGACTCCATCTCAAAAAAAAGAAAATAACACCATCTGTCTCAAAGGGGGTTGTGTAGATTGGATTATCTGAGACCACTTGGTCACACTGCTTTGAAAACTGGGAAAGTGCTATGGCTCAGGTTCAGGGAAGGACCCTGCCCCTCTGGCACTCGGGCGCTTACTCATTCACTCGTGACCACTTTGCTCCCCAGTTCTCAGATGGTGCCTTCCTGGGTGTAACCACGCTGAAACACGTCCATTTGGAGAACAACCGCCTGAACCAGCTGCCCTCCAACTTCCCCTTCGACAGCCTGGAGACCCTTACCAACAACCCCTGGAAGTGTACCTGCCAGCTCCAGGGCCTTCGGCGGTAAGAACACCCCCATGTCGCTCCCAGAGCCCACCCTCATGTGATAGAGGCACATTAGCCCTGCACTAAGACATGTTGGACATCATCCTAGATCTGCTACCTAATAAGCATGGGACCCTGGGAGCCTCAGTTTCCCCGTTTGTAAAATGAAGATGAGCTTCAGACTATCCTGTGGCCAAGTCAATCCTGGCCCCATAGTTCACTGCCCTTCCCCGCAGCACTCCCACCTTCTTCCCCAGCCCCAGCAAGTTTCTGTCTCTCCAGGTGGCTGGAAGCCAAGGCCTCCCGCCCAGATGCCACCTGTGCCTCACCTGCCAAGTTCAAGGGCCAGCACATCCGTGACACAGACGCTTTCCACAGCTGCAAGTTCCCCACCAAGAGGTCCAAGAAAGCTGGCCGCCATTAAACAGGTGGGGGCTGGGTAAACAGGTCCCCTATGTCCCTCTTTGGTGATTCCAGCAAGTGAGCTGGTATCTTCCAGGATACCCCCTGCCCCTGGAGGGTCAGGCAGACCCTCCATTTTTACAGAGAGAGGAGGGGAGGACTGGGTCCCCTTTCGAAGGGAGGAAAAGGTCCTGCCCAGGACTTCCACCATTTTCTCCAAGCATCATCTGGGTTGTTGGAGTACTGACATCGATCCTTGCCTTCTTGCAGGTTCTGACCCAGCCAGTCCTGGTGACTGGCCTCTGCCTTCCACCGGAGAGACCACTGACCTTCCCACCTCCACCCCTACCTTCTCCCCACAGCCTCTGCTGATGCACAGAGCTGCCTACACCTAGACACGTCCTGGCAGGGGGCCTCCGGCACTCCACTACCAACCCAGCTCCACCCAGCAGTGTCCTGGGGAGAAGGAAGGCTGAGCCCCTCCCCAGCCTTCATGCCTTGCCCACCCTCCAGCTCCTCTCGGAGAAGCTGTTGCTGAGATGCCCCCCCCACGAGTCAATCAGAACCACAACAGGTTGGTCATCAGGATGGCCACCCTCGCAGGATCATCCTTCCTCTGTTCCTCTTTCCCTGCCACGTGGAAACAATCCCCACCCCTTGCTTCCAGAAAGGGTTTTAAAGCCCATGCCCCAACTCTGCCAGCCCCCACCTGCCAGGACGTTCTAGCAGGACATCGGTGCTTTGCTGCCCATCTTCCCATGCTGCAATTTCTTCCTGAGATTTCTATAAATATAAATGTATGTATGTATTATACTTACTCCCCTATCTCCTTCACCCACCAGGTGCTGATGAGGTCAGACTATCTTTTCTCACATCTGCTTTCTGGAAGGAGGGCTGGCTGAGAGGGTTTCCTTTGAACATCTGGCCTGGGCTCATCCCCGTGTCTGTCAATCTGTTGTCATCCCAGGCCTGGCCTGCCCGCAGCCTGGGCCCCGGTCACCACTCACCACCAGGTCCTTCATATTTATCTTGTTGATGATGGCTCGGATCAACTCTGGAGGTGCAGGGGACCCAGCAATGACACCTGAATCAGAGAGAGGGCTGACACAGCTCCCCACTTCTCCAGGCCCAGTGGAGTCCTTTCACCTACAGCTCATTCAAGGGAGGAACATTCCCTTTTCTCCCCTGACCCGGAGCCTTTCCTACACCTGGCAGCTGGCCCTGGGCTGGTGTCCAGGGACACTGGGGATCTCCCTCCCTCCCACCCACATTTTTACAGTGTCCTTCTTGCCCCCTAAATAAAAGACTGGGAGCATAGCTAACTCACCTGGGCCATTCCTGCGGGGGAAGCAGCCCCCTCCCCAAGCCTGGCTGCCCTTGGCCCCACCCCACCGCCACACATGGTCGAGGTGTCGTAACTGGAGAAGTCTGGCTGGTTCAGAATGTCCATGAACATCGTGGGGGTACCATACAGGAAGGAGCCTCTGTATAGGAGGAAGTCTTGAAATTAGGCTTGGAAGTGGAAGGGAACTCCCTCTTCTCACCCAGCCCACCATGAAACTGCAGCAAAGGGAACAGGCAGGAGCTCCTGAGGCAGGAACTGGTTCTCTTCTGGGGGTCCTCCACTGTCCCCATCCTCAGTTTCCTGGCTGGAGGGAGGAGGCAGCTTGGAAAGGTGTCAGGGCCCAGGAGTGAGGAACAAGAGGGTTTTATCAGCCCACAAGTAGCCTGTCCACCAGTGCCCACCTCTCTCTGCTGATGGCCTCCAGTGCCTTCTTGCCATTGAAGATGGGAGAGGCCAGGATGAGGGTGGCACCGTACATCAGACACATCATTGTGCCTCCCAGGGAACCCAGGCAATGGTACAGGGGGCTGGGCAGGATCATCCGCAACTGCTCTGGTGTCTGGTGATGGAGACAGGAGGCTGGGTCTGTCTTGGAGCCAGAAGCCAGTTCCTCTAGCTGGCAAGGGGAGCCCAGCCAGCCCCCCACCCCTGCCTGAGCCACCCCTCCTGCAGCCTTACCCTGGGCCTAGTGCTGCCTCACCTTCTCATGCAGTTTCAGGCGCTCTCCTAACATGCTGGAGTTCTTGACAATGTTGTAGTGGGAGAGGGTGGCCCCCTTGGGGCTGCCTGTTGTCCCCTGACAAGGCAAACAGGGCATGGCTTGGCCTCCTTCTCATCTCCTTCCCACCCTGGGCCACTGCCTTGAAGAGCACTGGACCAGGAATCAGGAGACAGGGATTGTTGCCCCAGATCCATCTGTTCGGTATATTTGCAAAAGGTCTACCACGATGCCAGGTGTCAGGGTCCAGCAATGCAGAAGATAAGGTCTCCGTTCTCATGCCACTTACATGGCCCAGAGAACTCTGCCACCTACAAGCTGGCTTGGGCAAATTCTCTCTCTGGGTCTCTGATTCCTCATCAGCTAAATGAGGGGCAGCCTGTAGCAGTTCTAACCTGTGTTGGTTCAGTGAATCTGCCACCGCACTTGGAACAAGAGGGCTGGAATGGAGAGGGCAGGGGGCTAGGGGAGGAAATGCGACAAGGACACCAGGTGCTGATATTTTCCAGGGCAGAGAGGACAGCTGAAGGCCAGTCTCAGTAAAGAATGCATGCTCTCCTCTGCTGTCTCCCCATCCCCATGGAAGTGTCACAGGGGCAGGGGGCATGTGTCCACCTGGGCTTGGGGCCTGCAGACCTCTGCCCTCCCGAGGTGAACTGGGTGTTGATGGGGTCATGGCAGGACAGGAACTGCTGGTTGTACTGGAGCTGGTCCAGAGGCTGCTGTGTTCTGCCAGCTGCTACCACTTCATCCAGGAGCAGGGTCCCCAGCAAAGGGGCATCCACCGAGAAGACTGTGGTCAGATCTGGGAGCCTGGGGGTGGGGACGATGGTGAGAGACGGGCTGAGGGAGGGGGCAGGGTGGGTAGGAAGTGAAGGAATCAGGGATGCTGAATGATGCACCACCCACTAACCCGGGACACACCCCCCTCTGACTCTTCAAGGCCCTGGCTGGGCATTCTCCACGTCTGGACAGATCTGTTTCAGGATGTTGTAGTATTGCTGGGTCTTGAATTGCTTGGGGAACACAAGGGCCTTGCAGCCCACCTGTGGAAGGGGAGTTCCCCACCTGCAGTCAGCGGGGAGCCCCAGACTAGAGCTCTGGGGGAGTCCTCACTAATCAGCTGCTCTCATACAGATGCACCTGCCTCTGACACACACACCTCCAGCACACTCACAGGCACCACACTCCAAGACAAATGCACACATGTACCAGCCCCAAGACACACACACACCACACCCCAAGACACATATGCATCACATGAGAATCGACACACACACACACACACACTCCTCTGCCCTGACACACACATGCCCCCGTCCCCGAACACTCACACCAGGTTTGTCTGACCAACCACCCTCTCCATGGAGTTGGGGCCACCTTCCAACCACACATGGCCTAAAGAAGGACACTCTGCATGTCACCTGCCTATGCATGCCCTAGCTCACACTGTCAGACTCTGACAAGCATAGTCTGTGCAGCCCCCTGTGCCAGGCCCCAGCCGGGCCCCTCCCCGACGAATGAGCTGTACCTTCTTGAGGACATACTCCAGTTCCATAGCCTGGTAGGCTGGGTTCACAGACACCTGGTGGAAGCAGCAAGGGCATATCAGTATTCTAGGCAGACCCTGTCCCTCCTGCTGCCCCTCCGCCCCCAGGAGGCATAGAGGCAGCACTCTACGCCCCCCCAACTCCCAGAGGCCTCCTTGGTGGACCTCAGGAGAAAGCACTACCTGGTTTGAAACCAACCAGGCACTGGTTTGATCCTGGGGCTGAGGGCCCAAGGGGCTCCCCTTGAATGATATTCCCCCCACACACACCAAGCTGTGCCAAGCAAGCCCCTCCTCACCAGAATGATGCCCGCCTGGGCGGTGGCCAACTGCATGAGCACCCATGCATAGGACTTAGGTCCCCACATGCCCAGCCGGTCACCTTTGCAGAGGCCAATGCTCAGGAGGCCAGAAGCAGCCTTGTCCACCTAGTGTAAAAGATGGGGCACAAGGGGTGAGAGGGGGAAAACAGGAAGGGGCCCAAGACTCCCACCCTCAGCCCTTAGCCCGGGAGGTCTCATCACAGTCACTGGGGACAAAGGGACAGGCAGATTCCCAGCCTCAGTGGGTCTGCCCTGGAGCCTGCATAGTTAACAAGTGCCCCAGGAGCTGCTGATACAGGAGGCGTTGGACCCCTTGTGCCTCAGTCCTGTCTCCTTCTCCTGCCATCCTTTGGGGTTCTCTGGCAGCCCTAGCACATTGCCCCATAGCCAGGTGTCCATGCTCCTGGTTCTGCCCAGCTAGGGCAAGTTGGGAGCTAGTACCTGCCCACTTTGAGGTTTCCAGGTCAGGACCCACCTCCTCCTTGAGTTGGGCAAACGTCAACCTGACGTCTTCATGGAGGACGACCAAGGCCTCTCGTTCTGGGACGCTCTGTGCTGTGGTTTCCAGGCACTGGCCCACAGTCTTGCTGTTAAGATGCCTTTTGGTGCACCCCTGAACGTAGCTGAGGCCTCCGATGGGCAGGGAGACCATGCGATCCACCTCTCTGGAACTGTAGGGAGAGGAGCTATGGGTTTGACTGTCCCAGATCAGCCTCCCTGGAACCAAGGGCATGGCACACCCAGCCAAGCCAGGGTGTAGGCTGCTGACAACGTGTTAGAGACCACTAGGTTTTCTCCAGATCTTCTTGTAAGCCTAAGATCCCCCAGACCCTTTTCCCAACCTCAAGCCCAATCCCAAGGCAGCAGGACAGGGACAAGGTTACACCAAGCTGGAGCAAAGGGCCCTCCTTCACCTTCCGGGGAAAGGTGAGATGCCCTAGTGAAGCCTGGGAGAGCCTGCCTATGCAGACAGACAGATCTTACAAAGCAGGACCATGCCTTCAGCCCCAGCCCCTGCCTCCTGGAGAATAAACAGGTCACTGGGGTCCTTCCTGAGGAACCAGGGAAGCGTGCCTGGACCCTAGGCTTGAATCCAAGGCCTTAGGATTTTAGACTCCTTGGTGGGCCAGTTTTTCTCCTGAGGGCCTGAAAGCCAAAGACAGAATAGGAAAGGGATAAAGGAGAGGGCAGATGGAGGCCCTAAGAGAGGCAGCTGAGAGGCCTCTGTTATTCCACAGGCCTGTAGGTGTCCAGTGCCAGGTGCTAAAGATCCTGGGCACCTGCAGATGAAGAAGAAAGCCCCTATACGCCAAATGGCATCTGGGCTCCAGCTCCCACTCTCAGATGATGTCACAAGACAGGCAGTTTCTGTCTCCAGGGAATTAAGAAGCTGGCTGAAAGCAACCAGTTAAGGCAAAGGGGCCAGATGTCAGACAAGCAAAGGGCACCAACAGCCTGAGAGTACTGAGCTGAGGATGTCGAGTGGAGGAAGCAGCCAGCTAGGGACCTGGCTCGGGTTCTAGTCTGGGGCTGGGACTCTTCACCTCTCACATGTGGCTACCTATCCATCTCAGGGCACAGGTGGAAACAGTTCTGGGTAGAGGCCTGGACAGTCACAGAGTAGTAACCTACTCCCCACTTTTCTCCATCGGCCTTTCAGGAACTACCCATCCCCTCCCAGCCCTGCCAGGTAAGAGACGACCCCCGAGTAAGGGCACATCAAGCTGGAGGAGAACCCGCACTTCCATTACTGCTCCACTGAACTTTCCCCACCTTTTATTAACTGTGGCACCTGAGCCGGGCACAGTGGCTCACACCTGTAAAGTCATGCCAGCACTTTGGGAGGCTGCAGCAGGAGGATCGCTTGAGCCCAGGAGTTCGAGACCAGCCTGGGCAATATAGGGAAACCCTGTCTCTATGAAACATTTTAAACAATTAACCAGGTATGGTGGTGCATGCCTGTAGTCCCAGCTACTCTGGAGGTTGAAGGGGGAGGATCACTCGAGCCTGGGAGGCAGAGGTTGCAGTGAGTCATGGTTGCACCACTGCACTTGAGCCTGGGTGACAGAGAGAGGCCCTGTCTCAAACAACAAACCAATAAAACCCAGTGAGACCTGGCAAGTTATCTGTTTACTCTTTGGCTAGAAGGGGATGAAGACACTGCCTTGCCTATTCCATAGGGGGGCCATGAGGTTCAAGTGTGAACAGGCTGCAAAGGTGCTTTGGGAACAGTGAAGTGCTGTGTAATCGACAGGCATTTTACCGTCCATTCATGGAATTTATCGACCACACATTCAACACACATTCAGTGAGCACCCATATGTGCCAAGTACTATGCTAGGACTAGAGATAGAACAAGCCACAGTCCTTCCTCTAAGAAGCTCCCTGTCTCGGGGGGAATTAGACATATTAGCTCTTCATGGGTGGGAACAGCCTAGAAAATTAGGAAATGGAGCCATGAGGCAGACTGTGGGGCGAATCCCAGCCCATCTGAGGCCCATTCTCTGTCCCCTCAAAGCTGGATTCAGGTAGCCTCTCTTAGACCTGGGCCCTGGGGTCACCCACACTATGGCTTCCTCAGCCCTACAGAATAATTAGCCAACATTTATTCCTCCAACAAATATTTAGGAAACACCCACCACAGAGAAGGCCCAATGGTAAAAAATGAACAAAACCAAATACAGTCCCTGTCCTTGCAGAGCTAAGGGTCTGGTGGGAAAGAGGGGAGTGCAGTCAACCTTAGTAATGATGAATGTATGTCTAGAAAGCTGAGATAAGGAAGGGGCCATGGTCCTGGGAGCACCTATAAGAGGGAATCTGGGATCACCTGAGGCTCCAAGGAAAACTCCCTTAAGAAATTTATGCCTAAGCTGAGAGCTGAAGGGTGAGGAAGTATTAATCATCAGAGAAGGGAGAGGAGGGCTTTTCCAGCAGAGGAGAGCTTGTCTCTGTGGCTGGGGCACAGAAAATGAGAGGGAGTGCTGTGAGAATGGGAGGGTGAATGGAACTTGAACCCAGCTGAAACCAAAGGGTCCAGAGCAGAGGACATTGGGCCTGGAAGAATGAGGAGAGCCCCCAGACTCCAGGTCCTGGGGTTGTTTTCTCCACCCATGGGCCCAGGTGGACCCACATCATTTATGAAGTGAAGAGGGATGGATGGATGTTGGAACCAGGACCTGTGTTTATGGGCAGATCCCTCCCTTGTCCCTCCAGGGACATCAGAAGGAACCTTCTCAACCAGTGTCACTCCCTCCTCCAAGTGACTTTTTCAAGATGTGGTCCATGGAGAGCTGCTTCAGAATCATCTCAGGATCTCACAAAGAATGCAAATTCCTGGGCCCCTGCAATGCCTACTCATTGCAGAGCTTCTGGGGAGTGGACCGGGGGAATCTGAATTTTTAACAGAATCCCATGTGATTCTGATGTGGGACTGGGTGAGAAGGATTCTATGAATCAAACTTTGACAACCACTCTCTTGGCAATCTAAGCCACCCCAACCTCCTTTGACTCATCTATTCAAGCAAGCTTTAGTGAGCACCTACTATTGCCAGCCCTGTGCCAGGTGCTAGGGATACAGGGATGGATAAGACACTGCTCCCAGCTCTCTAAGTAGTCACAGTGTGGTAGGAAGAGAAATGTATGTAAACAAATCATTTCAACTCTCGGATTAAGACTATTCGGTAAAGAAGAGAACCAAAGGAAGATAACCTACTCTCTCCTAGGGGTACATGGGACAGAAGTGGGGTTTCTTTCCCCACACTCCCCACATCTCAACTACCAACCTCAGCTCCTCCTGCTTCTCCCCCTTGTAATTTCACTCAATTCCACATGTCTATGAAATCTGTGGGCCCTCAGGGTCTACTGAGATCTGCCAAGGTCTAGAGTGGAAAACTGGTCCTCTTCCCATAACACTAGTGACGAAGGAAGATGCTGTACGTCCCTCCAAACCTCCACACCCTCCTGGCCAGAGACAGCCACCAATGGTGTGGTCCTCAGCCTAGGGGCCCCTGAAGCTTCTGCCTGGAGTCCACCAGGGACTGCCTAGCACATATCCAATGATGGCCTGGAAGGTCTGGAAGCCAGAGCACACCTTCTCCTATGGGAACAGAATTTGCTTTGTTCACATTCCCACCTAGGTCTCAGTAAGAGCTCAGAAACTGTCACCTAGAGTAGGCCATTGAGGACACGCAGTCCTAGGAATAGGGTGTGACTCCTGGACTTCCCAGGGGTCTTTTTTCTTTTCTTTTTTTTTTTTTTTAATTTTCATTGTTTGTTTGTCTGTCTTTGAGAAAGGATCTCACTCTGTCATCTGGGCTAGAGTGCAGTGGTGCAACCATGGCTCACTGAAGCCTTGACCTCCCAAACTCAAGCAATCCTCCCATCTCAGCCTCCCAAGTAGCTGGGACTACAGGTGTGTGCCACCACACCCAGCTAACTTTTATTTTTATTTTTTGGTAGAGATGGAGTCTTACTATGTTGCCAGGACTGGTCTCGAACTCCTGGGCTCAAGGGATTCTCCCACCTTGGCATCCCAAAGTCCTGGGATTATAGGTGTGAGCCACTGCACCTGGCCACCAGGCACCTTTTTTATTTTATTTTATTTTTATTATTTTTTTTTGAGACAGAGTTTTGCTTTCGTTGCCAGGCTGGAGTGCAATGGCGTGATCTCAGCTCACCACGACCTCCGCCTCCTGGGTTCAAACGATTCTCCTGCCTCAGCCTCCTGAGTACCTGGGATTACAGGCATGCGCCACCACGCCCGGCTAATTTTGTATTTTTAGTAGAGAGATAGAGTTTCTCCATGTTGGTCAGGCTGGTCTCAACCTCCCGACCTCAGGTGATCTGCCCGCCTTGGCCTCCCAAAGTGCTAGGATTACAGACGTGAGCCACCACGCCGGGCCACCAGGTACCTTTTTATCAGAGGGTGCAGTGTTAAGGATGAGGCTGTTCCCACCTCTTGCAGGTCACCTGTCTGCTTGGCCAAAGCAGTGTGATTTAACTCAGCTTCTCTCTTCAGGGTTTCTGTGCCAAGGCTCCAGGTCACTGGCCCTGAGCAGAAACTGAGGAGTACACGGCGGACAGGAGCCTTCTCCTCCATAAAGGACAGGAAGTCAGCCTAGGGGTTTGGATCTCCCTCCCGAGGGTGAGGCAACCCCTAAGTTAAATGCACGATGATTACTGGGGTTGGAGCATGTCAGGCAGTTTCTAAAGGGGAAAAGTTTGAAGCTGTTCAGGACTCCTGACGGGGCACTCCACAGCTCATTCTGCAGCTGTTGTGCTAGGAAGATCACGTAATCTTCTATTGATTGTTCATGCCTTGTGAGGGACACTTTCTGGGAGGAACAAATTTCAGGGCAGAAGGAGCAAAACTGGGTTGCTCAATAAATGGGCGAGGCAGCCACTACCATCCCACTGGAGGGTCTGTCATGACAGGGGCTGATAGAAAGGCTGTTTTCTTAGACTCCTCACCTGGGAGGTGAGGACAAGCATCACAGTGAAGGAGGAACACTGCTGATGCTCTGAAGCTGGGGGACAGGGGAGAATGCACCAGGCCAGGGACTCGAGGACCCGAGGTCTCATGCAGGTGTGCCACTGGCTGGGTGGCTGATGGGTGTCTCATGTCACAGCTCCTCCGCCCACCCTTGATTTTAGCTACAGCTGCTGGGGCAGCCCCTTGGGAGTCTGCTGCCTGCTCAGGAACTTCCTCAATGTGGGAGTCCCTGGTTCTGCAGATCAGCCCAGCCAGGAAGAGGAGCTCATGCCTCCATGGACAGCAGTCAACCCTGTGGGGCTGAGCTCCAAGTCTCCCCTTTTCTGGAGGTATCTGTACCTTCTCAGAGGTCCAGGTGAATGAAGCTCTTGTTGCCTAGGGTGATGATGTTAATAACATCCCCTCATCAGCTTCCCCACTCCCTATTTGCTCTACTTCCTTTCCCCACTTCCTAGGATCACTCTCCAAAACAAACTACATGCACCCAAGTCCTTGTTCTCAGGAGAATTCAAATTAAGACACAGGATTTCTCCTTTCTAAAGCTCACCTTCCCCACCTACAAAGTCTGGGAACTGGCCAGGCATGGTGGCTCACACCTGTAATCCCAGCACTTTGGGAGGCCGAGGTGGGTGGATCACCTCAGGTCAGGAGTTTGAGACCAGCCAGGCCAACATGGTGAAACCCCATCTCTACTAAAAATACAAAAATAAAACAGGTGTGGTGGTGCACGCCTGTAGTCCCAGCTACCCGGGAGGCTGAGGCAGGAAAATCTCTTGAATCCAGGAGGCAGAGGTTGCAGTGAGCCAAGATGGTGCCACTGCACTCCAGCCTGGATGGCAGGTGTTCAGCCTCACAACAAGCATCCTCCTATTCTCACAATGACCAGGAGTCCCATTTAGTTTGGAACTTGGTTTTCCATTATTCACCATGGTTTTCAGACCAAACAGTGGTCTCCTGGAAATTCCAGTTGGGAAATCAGCAGGCTGATTTATGGGGAAAAAAAATCCAGTTCAATTGGCATATGTGTTTTCTCCTGTGTCTTCACAGCAGCTCTGACAGGTGGTGTGACAGAAACCCCAATAGGTCCTTCGTCTCTCATGACACACCCTCAGACATCTAGCTGGCCACGTTGTGTGGAATAAAGAGCAGGTTTCCAAGCTTCCCCGGCAGCCGGTCTGGCCAGATGGTGAGGTCCTGGCCAGTGGGGTTTAAAGAGGGGTAGCGTGTGCAACTTCGGAGAAGAAACTTTCAAAGGAAGAGACATCTTCTCTTTCTTTTCTTCATCAGGCTGGAATGCTGCTTGTGATGGGAAAAGAATGGCAGCATTTTGGACCACATGGTGATTTTGGGCACCACAGAGCAACAAGAGAGGAGCCTGGTGCCTGGACAGCAGGAGCTACCACACCAGTCACAGACTGGCTGTCTCCCAGATAAAGAAACTCCCATCTCCTTTCTTTTTTCTTCTTTTTTTGCTTTTGAAAATTAAATTATTTATTTTGAGATATTTGTAGATTGATATGCAGATGTAAGAAATAATATCGAGGCCAGGTGTGGTGGCTCATGCCTGTAATCCCAGCACTTTGGAAGGCCAAGGCAGGGGAATTGCTCAAGCCCAGGAGTTTGAGACCAGCCTGGGCGACAGAGCAAGACCTTGTCTCAAAAAAAAAAAAAAAAATCTTTGAGACAGTCTTACTCTGTCGCCCAGGCTCGAGTGCAGTGGTGTAGTCATGGCTCACTGACTGCAGCCTGGACCTCCTGGGCTCACATGATTCTCCCACCTCAGCCTCCTGTGTAGCTGGGACTAGAGGTGTATGACCCCATGGCTGGCTATTTTTTTGTATGTTTTGTAGAGATGGGGTTTTGCCATGTTGCCCAGGCTGGCAATTTTTTTTTTTAATTAGCTGGGCATAGGAGCATGCACCTGTACTCCTAGCTACTGGGGACGCTGAGGCAGGAGGATCTCTTGAGCCTAGGAGTTCAAGGTTGATCACACCCACTGAACTCCAGCCTGAGCAACAGAGCAAGAGCCTGTCTCAAAACAACAACAACAACAACACACACACACACACACACAAACCCAAAACAACAATAACCACAAAAAACTACAAAAAAGAAACAATACAGAAATATCTCATGCACTCTTCACCATCAATATTCAAATTTTCCCAATGTTAACATCTTGCAAAACTATAGTACAATATTATAGCCAGGATATTGATATTGATAATAGTCAAGACACACAACCATTCCCTTGCCCCCATCTTCTTTCAGTCACTCTCAGTTTGGGTTTCTTTGAGACACTCTAATACAATCCTACAAAAATACAGGTGAGGCCGGGCGCGGTGGCTCACGCCTGTAATCCCAACATTTTGGGAGGCCGAGGTGGGTGGATCACCTGAGGTCAGGAGTTTGGGACCAGCCTGCCCAACATGGTGAAACCCCGTCTCTACTAAAAATACAAAAAATTAGCCGGGTGTGGTGGTGTGTGCCTGTAATCCCAGCTACTCCGGAAGCCAAGGCAGGAGAAGCTTGAACCCAGGAGGTGGAGGTTGCAGTGAGCTGAGATTGCACCACTGCACTCCAGCCTGGGCCACAGAGCAAAACTCCGTCTCAAAATTTTAAAAAATGTTTAAAAAAATGCAGGTGAGTATCATGAACTCCCATTCCACAGGTAAAGAAGCTGAAGTACAAAGAGATCAAGTGGCTCACGTGGATGATGAACACCCGAGCCAGGAGCAGAGAACCTGGTGCAACTGCCTCAATGCTACAGCCACGCCTGCCCACGCCCCACCCTCAGATCTGGGAGAAAGGAGTGGGCATAGGTGATTCCTGTTCCTTCTGGTTTGGAATTTATCTTCTATCTGATCATCAGAGATAATATAACCTCTATTTTATTATTCCACAATTTCTACTAACTGATCCCAAGAAACTGGGACCAGAGTAGGGCAGGGTTGAGTTGGAAACAGGCGGCTCTTCCAAGGAATTAAAAGAGTTCTACAAACTCATATCAATGCAATGTGCTCATAAACATAGGAACCACCCATCATTTCGAAAGAGGGAGCATAAACAAACCAATTCTCCTTCCTTGCCCACACCACAAATGCCTGGGGCATAAAGGATGGCCACTGCTTTTTCTTTCTTTCTTTTTTAATTTTATTTTAAGTTCTGGGATACATGTGTAGAACGTGCAGGTTTTTTACACAGGTAAACGTTTGCCATGGTGGTTTGCTGCACCTATCAACCTGTCACCTAGGTATTAAGCCCCTCATGCATTAGCTATTTACCCTGATGCTCTCCCTCCCCTGGCTCCACCCCTCGACCCGACACTTCTTTTTCTATTTTTTTTGTTTTGTTTTGAGACTCAGTATGTCACCCAGGCTGTAGTGCAGTGGCACAATTACTGCTCACTGAAGCCTCAAGCCCTCAGGCTTAAGAGATCTTCCCATCTTAGCCTCCCAAGTAGCTGGGACTACAGGTATGAGCCACGGTGTCCCAACTTTTATTATTAAAGGGATTTGGTTTTAGGAATTTTTTTTTTCAATGCAACATGGGAAGCTTAAGGAGTTAGAGGAAAAACAGCAGTGCCAGTTGTTCTCAACTCAGAACTAAAGTAACTACTTGGAGAGGCATCAGATACTTAGCATGGGTGTTATAAAACCCAAGGCTCTCAGGGCCCAGGTGGGACTAAGGCCAGATAGGAGCCTTGAAGAAACAAAGCACAGCCCCGCCTTAAAGGTGCCAACAGAGGGCTGGCTCCTGAGACCTCAGGCCCAGATCTGAGTAGAGAAGTCAAGAACAAGAAATTTTATTTTTTAAGAATTCTCTTGACTTTTCAGTGTTGGCAACTAATGTGTTCACGGCTTTATCCCAAGTGCCTGAGTGCCAGGAACATAAGAGGTGCTCAGATGAATGACCAAAGGAATGAATTAAAAATAATGCACATGATGACTCAATTAAAAAATACTAGACATCTTGCTAAAAGTAATCTATGAATGGCTAACAAGCAGATGAAACGCAAATTAAAACCACAATGAGGTACCACATCATGCTCACTCAGAAGGCAAAAAAATAAATAAAATCAAGGGCCGGGCGCGGTGGCTCACGCCTATAATCCCAGCACTTTGGGAGGCCAAGGCAAACAGATCACCAGAGGTCAGGAGTTCGAGGTCAGCCTGGCCAATATGATGAAACCTTGTCTCTACTAAAAATACAAAAATTAGCCAGGTGTGGTCATGGGTGCCTGTAATCCCAGCTACTTGGGAGGCTGAGGCAGGAGAATCACTTGAACCCGAAAGGCGGAGTATGCAATGAGCCAAAATTGTGCCATTGCACTCCAGCCTGGGTGACAAGAGCAAAACTCTGTCTCAAAAAAAAAAAAAAAATCAAAAAACAAAATAACAAGTGTTGGCAAGCATGTGAGGACATTGTAATCCTTGTATATTGCTGGTGGGAATGTAAAATGATTCAGCTGCTTGGAAAACAGTGTGGTGGCTCTTCAAAAAGTTAAATATAGAATTAGCATATAACCCAGCAACTCCACTCCTAGTTCTAATATATGCCCAAAAGAACTGAAAACATGTGTTCAAACAAAAACTTGGGCCAGGCACAGTGGCTCATGCCTGTAAGCCCAGTACTCTCTGAGGCCAAGGTGGGAGGATCGCTTGAGTCCAGGAGTTTGAGACTAGCCTGGGCAACATAGTGAGATTCCATCTCTACAAAACAAATTTAAAAATCAGCTGGGCATGGTGGTGCACACCTGTAGTCCCAGCTACTCTGGAGGCCTAGCTACTCTGAAGGATCACTTGAGCCTGAGAGGTTGAGGCTACAGCGAGCTACCATCACACCACTACACACTGGCCTGGGTGACAGAGTGAAACTGTCTCAAACAAAACAAACAAAAACCCATACATGAATGTTTACAGCAGCACTATTCACAATACCCAAAAGGCAGAAACAAACCAAATGTCCAGCAACAGATGAATGGATAAACAAAATGTGGCATATCCATCCACACAATGGAATCTATTATTTGGATTACAGGGGTCATCTGGGTATGGAACATCAGGTTTGGCAGAGTGGAGACTTAGATCCAAGCTCATGGATTTAAAACCTGAAGTTCATTGCCAGGACTATGATAGCACAGGAAGGGAATGTGGAAGGCACATAGAGGACCCTAAAGAGAGTCCTCACCATGGATGAACTCATTAAGGACATTAAGCATCGATAGTACTATGAGAAGCTACGCTGACAGTGACAGCAGGAGAACTCTGAAACCTGCCAGCAAATCCACAACATGGAAATGGCTCGCAGGATCACTTTTTTTTTTTTTTGAGACAAAGTGTCACTGTATCTCCCAGGCTAGAGTGCAGTGGCATGATCTTGGCTCACTGCAGCCTCTGCCTCCTGGGTTCAAGCGACTCTCCCACCTCAGCCTCCTGAGTAGCTGGGATTACAAGTGTGTGCCACCACACCTGGCTAATTTTTGTATTTTTTGGTAGAGATGGGGTTTCACCTTGTTGGCCAGGCTGGTCTCAAACTCTTGACCTCAAGTGATCCACCTGCCTCGGCCTCCCAACGTGCTGGGATTACAGGCATGAGCTGGATCAACTTCTTGATGCCAAAGAATCGGGCAGATCTGTAATGGGGCTGCTGTGGCCTGTGGATAGGACACCCAGTATGAAAACCCTTGGCCAGTTTGTGTCTCCAACTCTTGTCTTTCTACAACCACATTTTCTGTTACCCGTTTTTAGGATAAACTCAATCGCATATATGCAAGAAGCCCTCCACTTAGAAAAGGCCTCCACTAAGAGAAGCAATCCCATTAGTCAGCAACGGACCCTCTCGTTTATTAAGTGAAAGAAGAAACAAGGTAAAAGCTGTCTAGCAGTAGAATGGTGTTTGCTGGGGGCTGGGGAGGGGGCAATGGGAACTTATCGTTTAATGGGTACAGAATTTCAGTTGGAAAAGATGAAAAAGTTTTGGAGGTAGGTGGTGCTGATGCTTGCACAAAAGTGTCAGTGTACTGTACTTAATACCACTAAACTGCAAACTTCAATAGTTAAGATGGTAAATTGTATGTTATGTGTATTTTACTACAATAAAGCAATTTTTAAAAAGGAAATGAAGTAGCCAGGAGCGGTGACTCACGTCTGTAATCCCAGCACTTTGGGAGGCCGAGGCAGGCGGATCATGAGGTCAGGAGATCGAGACCATCCTGGCTAACACGGTGAAACCCCGTTTCTACTAAAAAAAAAAAAAAATCCAAAAAGTAGCCAGGCGTGGTGGTGGGTGCCTGTAGTCCCAGCTACTCGGGAGGCTGAGGCAGGAGAATGGCATGAACCTGGGAGGTGGAGCTTGCAGTGAGCCGAGATCACGCCACTGCACTCCAGCCTGGGTGACAGAGCGAGACTCAGTCTCAAAAAAAAAAAAAGGAAATGAAGTACTGATACATATTACAAAACGGTGGAACCTTGAAAACATTTATAAGTGAAAGAAGCCAGTAACAAAAGACTATATATTGGGCCAGGCGTGGTGGCTCATGCCTGTAATCCTAGCACTTTGGGTGGCTGAGGCAGGCAGATTGCCTGAGCTCAGGAGTTCAAGAACACCCTGGGCAGCATGATGAAACCCCATCTCTACTAAAAACACAAAAATTAGCCGGGCATTGTGGTGGGCGCCTGTAGCCCCGGCTACTCGGGAGGCTGAGGCAGGAGAATTGCTTGAACCCAGGAGGCAGAAGTTGCAGTGGGCCCAGATCGCACCACTGCACTCCAGCCTGGGTGACAGAGCAAGACTCCATCTCAAAAAAAAAAAGACTACATATTGTATATGTTATACAACTTTGAAATAACTCCAAATACATACATAGTTTGTGAAAAAGTTGTTAGAATCAAAATGTAGTCACTTGTGTCAAACCCTGACAAAACGGAGCCAGGTAAGAACATGCAGGGAGGGTTCTGGTGCATGACCACCTGATAACAAAAGATATCACAAGAGACTTTGCCAAAACCACAACCTTGCACAAAGGCCACCTCAATCTTACACACACAAAAAAATGCTTCTGTGAGGACATTTGCCCAGCAACTGCCTGTCCAGCCCTGGACTCATGCCACCCTTGTTTTTGATCCTTGTAGCTGAGGATAATTGTTTCAAGACAACATACGTAACCCTCATTTTACCTTTAAAAATCCTTGTCTTCCTTTACCCCCGTGAATATGCCCATAGTTTACTGTGGCGTACATATTCTGTTTGTTATTTATGTTGACATTTGCATGTGAGTGAGTGTGTGTGGTGAGTGTATGGAATGGGTTAGCCCATGCACAGAGCGTTTCTTAGCCTACTTAACAGCTTAGGATGGGGCCTGAGATTCTGCACATCTAGCACGCTCCCAGGTCCTGCCATGCTGCTGGCCTGTGGCCCATCCTTCCACCGGAAGTGCTTAGAAGGCTTTAGTCTCCCACCCACACTCACACATCCACATCCACACACACACTCACATGCATGTATATCTACTCCATCCACACACACACTCACATACACTCACAATCTCCCGCCCAGTCACACATCCACATCCACACACACACTCACAGCATGTAAACCTACTCCATCCACACACACTCACAATCTCCCACTCACACTCACAATCCGCATCCACACACACTCATAGCATGTATACCTACTCCATCCACACACACACTCACATGCACTCACAATCTTCCACCTACACTCACAATCTGCATCCACACACACTCACAGCATGTATACCTACTCCATCCACACACACATAGGCACATTCACACCCACCCACATATGTGCACATGCACCTACACACACACACACCACACATTGTAGCATTTTTCTGGGGAAACAGAAACAGTCACTCTTTTGAAGAACCTCAGAAACTGCACAATAAGAGCTCTTGATTTGTCATCAAAACTCAGATAAAGTTGAAGTTCTAACTTCCAAGAAGATCTTCCAGACTGTTTTCCAGATTGCTATAAATGCATCTTCAGACATGAAGGAGCACCTCACGGTTGCACTCAGATACCTCCTGGGATGTGATTTAGTCTTGACGATTATCATTACATGTCAGTGAATACAGTTTGATGAAAACTTTTAGGGAAACAAGTTTTCAGAAACTGTCCCCAGATTTATTGTAGTAGCAGTCAACTCTGAGGATGCATTTTTTTGACCGGGCAACTATTGTTGGGGGTCTTATAATACCTGACTTGGAGAGGTGTGTTTGTGCCTTTTAGGTAAGATGGGGAATAGAGGGCCCCCAGACTTAAGAGCTACATGTGATATTTGAGATAAATTGATCCTTAACATTTTTCTCAAGTCAGAGTTCTCATTATTTGTCTCCTTGATGCCAATAGAGTAAAATGCAAAATGGCTCACCACATGGTCAAAGCCCCTCCCTTTCAACTGGCCACATCCTGGCCTTCCCGTGCTCTTTCTACTGAACCAAGCTCTGTGTTCCAAGAAACCATCCCGTCCTCAAATCTCTGTACCTTGTTCTCTGCCGAAGCCATGCCCAAGCAGTTCCCTTTGCCTGGTATGTTTCGCTCTCCCATTTCCCTGCAACACTGCCTGTCAACGTCTTCAATGAGAAGTTCCAGCCCCACCTTCTAGAAGCTTCCAGAAGCCAGTATTGGGCTTTGGCATTAAACAGCCTGTAACAAGGAATGATCCTGCCCCAAATGTTGCTAGTGCCAGGTTGAGTCACTCTGTCATTGACAGGGTGACTCTGAGTATGTGGGTCCTTTTGAGCCCGTTTTCTAATCTTTAAAAAAAAAAAAGGGAGGGGAAAATATTTACTTCACACTTTTATTTAGTTTTTCAAAGATTAAATGAGACAATGCTAGTGAGTTTCACTAGCATATAGGAGATAGTCAAGAAATATTTCAGTGGATAATGGCATTTCTCTCCTGATCAGGTTGGATTAACCCTCTCTTTTCTACAGTCCGGCACGTTCTGGACCTCACATAGCTGCCTTGGAGCTGAGGTTTCCGTGTTTGTCAGGTGGGCTCATCTTGGTCTCTTGCCTGGTGACTTTAGCATAATCCTTGCTCAAAACCTTAAATTAAATGAAATAGATTCTTCAGGTATCACTTTCTTTTTTCCTGTGACATTCCTTCTAACAGCTGCCGAGCCTGAAGACAACAAAGCTGCCCAGACTTTCCTCCTGGGCTCCAGCCCCTCCTGTCTGACTGCTCAAAGGAATCTCAGCACGCAGGTCTCACAGGCACCTCAAATCCAGCCTGTGTAAACCTGAGCTGCCCGTGTACACTCCTATATCCTAGAACCATGGTTCTCAAATGTGGGTGTTTTTGCCCCCCAGGTTACATTTGGCAGGGTCTGGGGATATTTTTGTTTGTAACAACTAGGACAGAGGGTCCTTCGTGGAGTCTTGTAGACAGAGGTCGGGGGTGCTGCTGCTGAACGTCCCACAATGCATAGGACAGTCTCCGTTACAAGGAATGATCCTGCCCCAAGTGTCGCTGGTGCCGGGTTGAGAAATCCTGATCTAGAGGGAGACTTTACCTGGTAGGTCAGGCCGTGGTACCGCTCTGCTCATAATCCCCCATGGTTCCCACATCCCTCAGAGTAAGATGCACACCCTCCGGGTGGAGGACACGGCCTGCAGCGTTCTGCTTCCCCACCTGCTGAGCCCCGACTTCTTATTGCCCTCTCTCCCTTTCCTCCACCTCTTCTCCTCTTTCGTGCCTTGCTTGTCTGCCCTGCCTCCCACTGTGCCTCCAATACGCCTGCCTCAGAGCCTTGCACCAACGTTCCCTCTGCTTGGAATGCTCTTCCCTCAGTCACCCAAGTTCATCCCTTGCTGCCTTCAAGTCTCTGCTCACATGTCACCTTCCCTGCAAGGCCATGCCTGCCCACCCCTTTTAAAGCCACAGCCCTTCCCGGCATGCCATCCTTCTTGCTTGCTATAGGTTTTTCCACCGCATTGACCATCTTACAAATGGGTTTATTTATTGTATAATTTTCTCTTCCCACTACAGTGTAAGAGCTGCACGAAAGGGATATTTTTGTTTTGTTCACTGATATTTCCCACTGCCTAGTGCTCGAAAAATATTTGCTGAATAAGTGAATACATCAGTATCATACTGTCCCCAACTTGCTCATCTTACCTCTATTTTGTAACTGATCTATGTAACCACCATTTAGCTGACATCCAAGTGTCAGAACCCAAACTTCCTTGAGTCTTCTCTTTCTCTGTCTTTTTTATTTTTTGAGATGGGGTCTCACTTCTCACTATGTTGCCTAGGCTGGACTTGAACTCCTGGGCTCGGGCGATCCTCCCACCTCAGCCTCCCACGTAGCTGGGACTATAGGTGTGTACCATTGCACCCAGCTTATCTCTCTCTTTCACAGCTTTATTGAGATATAATTCACATAAAACAGAATTCATCCATTTAAAGAGTACAATTCAATGGGTTTTGGTATATCATATGGTTATGCAACCATCACTGCAACAATATTTGAATATTTTTTTCTTTTTTTCTTTTTTGAGACAGCTTCTTGCTCTGTCACCCAGGCTGGAGTGCACTGGCGCAATCTCGGCTCACTGCAACCTCTGCCTCTCAGGCTCAAGCAATTCTCCTGCCTCAGCATCCTGAGTAGCTGGGATTACAGACACATGCAGCTACACCCAGCTAATTTTTTGTATTTTCAGTAGAGATTTCACCATGTTAGCCAGACTGGTCTCGAACTCCTGAGCTCAGGTGATCTGCCTGCCTCGGCCTCCCAAAGTGCTAGGATTACAGGCATGAGCCATTGCGCCCGGCCCAAATATTTTCATTATCCTTGAAGAAACCTCATATTCCTTAAATATCACCTCCAGCTCCCCCACCCCCACCACCATTTCTCCTCATCTCTGGCAACTACTGATCTATGTGCTGACTCCATGGATTCTCCTGTTCTGGACATTTCATGTCAATGGACTCATACAACATTCCTCACTGGCTTCTTTGACTTAGCATACTGTGTTCCAGGTTCATCCATGTTGTTGCCTGTATTAGTATTGCATTATTTTTATAGCCAAATACTATTCCATTGCATACAGGCACAGCATTCTGTTTATCCACGTATCACTTGATGGGCATTTGGGTTACTTCCAGTTTGGGGCTACTATAAAAATGCTGCTTTGGGCTGGGCGCAGTGGCTCACACCTGTAATCCCAGAACTTTGGGAGCCTGAGGTGGGCGGATCACTTGAGGCCAGGAGTTCAAGACCAGCCTGGCCAACATGGTGAAACCCTGTCTCTACCAGAAATACAAAAATTAGCTGGGCATGGTGGTGCGTGCCTGTAACTCCAGCTACTCAGCAGGCTGAGGCACGACAATCACTTGAGGTTGCAGTGAGCTGAGATCAGACCACTGCACTCCAGCCTGGGTGACAGAGCCAGACTCTGTCCCCCTGCCTCAAAAAAAGAAAAGAAAAGAAAACTGCTGCTCTGAACATGTGTGTCCATGTTCTTGGGTGGACATATGCTTTCATTTCTCCTGGGCATGAACCTGGGAGTGGGGCTGCTGGATCATGTGGTTACTGTGTGTGTAATCTTTTGAGGACCTGCCACTGTTTTGTTTTGTTTTTTTTTCCTTTTCTCTATGAATCCACATCCAACTCATAAGTATGGGCTGTGTTTCTCCCTCCTGAATCTGTGCTCACTTGCATCTGCACAGAAACCACCTCTTCAGTTCATACCTGGAAGGCTACAGTGCCTGTTAACGGGGATCCCTCTCCACTGGGTCACCCTCGCCTGCACAGGGGAGGGAGTTTCCCCTTCTTGATGCCGAGGCCACACTCCGGCCCATTCAGGGGTGCCTCTGGAGGTGGGACCCAGGCATCAGTGCTTCCCAGAGCTCCCCAGGTGATTACGACGCACAGCCAAGCACCTGCTTCCTTCTGATCCACATTTCATCACCTGCCACCCAAGTGCCTCCACGACAGCAAATCTGATTGTGTGATCTGGATTCTTCTTAAAACCCATCTGTGGCTCTCCATGGCCTCCACAATAAACTCCAAGCCCCTCAGGATGCACATGCATCTCGGTGACCCGTGTCCACCGCCACCCGTCTTGCCCCCTTCCTCTCCCTGACCCACGCTGCACATGCCACGCTGAGCTATGTGTGCCTGCCCATCCACACCTCCACGCCTTGGGACAGGCTATTCCCTCTTCCTGAAGTGCCTGTTCCCATCTTTCATCCTCCTCTAGGAAGTCTTCCCTGACTGCTCTCCCTCAACGGGCTGTAACTGTGTTCACTGGCCTCTAGTCCAGGAGCACCTCAAGGCCAGGGTTGGGATATCACTCATCTCTGGATCCTCAGCCTGTAGCTGCCTGACTCATGGTGGGTGATGGGTTCTTTCTTTTTTTTGGCATATGTGTGTTGGGCGGTGTGATGAATGAAGAGGTGAGTGAATGAACCTGGTCTATGTAGAAGCTGTGACCAGGTGCAATCCTACCAGCTGCCCAACTGTGCCCTCCTGAGTCCCAGAAATAACCCTGGGGGCACTCAGCAGGGCCTGCTCAACCCCCGACCTGGACCAGCGAGACCCACACACGTCTCCCTCCCATGGGGACATCTACCTGCATTTCCCAGTCTCAGGCTCCGTGTGTTTCATTTCTCCAGCCATGGGGCCCAGCAGGTGTCAGCAGCAAAGGAGAACTGGGTGGGACGGTCCTTCCTGAAGATAAGGCAAAGTGCCCCAGCCCAGAGATCAATCCTGTAAATCCACTTTCAAAGGGCTGAATAAGGTGGGACATCCCTGGTTCCTTCTTCAGCCATAAATCTCTAGGCTCAGATGGTAACTGCCCTCCTCTTGACAAAGCTGTAAAGAGCACGGCATAGCAGCAGTCGGGAAAGAGCATGGACAAGAAAGGTCCTTGTGGTGGGGCAAGGCCCACCTGTCCTGCCCCCTAAGCTTTGCCTCCCTCCCTGCATGGGCTTTGCTGCCTCTGTGGGGACTTGATGGAGGTTGCAGGGCTTCACTGCCAGTGCGGGAGGCTTCTGTGAGCATTTGTCCTATAAATACCCAGGCTCCGTTCTGCTGCTCAGCCCACACTGATGCCACCTGACTTCCTGTGAATGGAGCACTGTAAGAGGAGTCCAGCTCAGCTGCCCCCCATGTGACTGTGCAAGAGTCACCTCCCCTCTCGAGGAGGCAGTGGGGTGGGTGGACTAGATGATCCCAGAGGTTGCTTTCAGCTCTAATGCCCCAGTTGATCCTGGTTTTTTGTTTGTTAGTTTGTTTGTTTTTGAGACGGAGTCTCGCTCTGTCGCCCAGGCTTGAGTGCAGTGGTGCAATCTCAGCTCACTGCAAGCTTCACCTCTCGGTGTTAGCCAGGATGGTCTCAATCTCCTGACCTCGTGATCCACCTGCCTTGGCCTCCCAAAGTGCTGGGATTACAGGCGTGAGCCACCACGCCTGGCCAAGTTCTCCAACTTTTTTCTTCTTTTTCACAATTGTTTTGATTATTCAGGGAGGGTGCCTTGAAATTCCCTATGAGGTTTAGGATGACTTTTCTATTTCAGAAAGAAAATCAGACATGCCATTGGAATATTCAGAAGGATTACATCGAATCTGTAGATTGCTTTGGATAGTCTTGACATCATAACAATATTAAGTCTTCCTTCATAAACACAGGATATCTTTCATTTATTTATGTCTTCTTTAATTACTTTCAGCAAGGTTTTATCATTTTCAGTGTATGAGTCTTTCACCTTCTATTAAAAACATGCCCACAAGACTGAACACTAATATACAAAAATTAAGATAATTCTATTATAATTTTCTCTCATTTCTTTCCTCTAGTTATATTAACATGTTAGATTTCTTTTCAGTTTACTAACAACAACAATATGCCACATCAAAATAATTATCCTGACTGCTACGCTACTGGGTTGAGATAGGTCTGTTTTAATACAAAGCAGCTTCAATAAGAGCCGTAAGAATTACTACGCAGCCAAGCCTACAAAAGGCAGTCCCAAGAAACAAGACGGAACACTCAAATAGCTATCCTTCTTCACTTTCACACTGACAGCTTGTGTTCTTCCCCACAACTTACCTGCAGGCAGGGTCAGGGAAATTCAGAATTTCACAGGAGAATATGGAAAAACTGAGAGCAAGACGTAAGTGAATGGGATGCGTTGGTGAAAGTTCTCTCACTGCAATATCACTAGCAGCTTTGTAAGCCACTAGGCTGTTCTCCGCCGCCTCCTTCTTGTCATTTCCTGTGGCAAATTCTGCCAGATACCTGTGGTAGTCCCCTTTCCTAAAGCAAAATAAAAAAAAAAAAAAATTAAACCAGGAACAATGATTTTCAAAGTAAAATAGCTAAAATTGTTCTATATAATATAAATATGTGACAAAAATATATGTAACAACTAACAAGTGTACTTCAATAATTTTAAACACTCTCAGGAATATTTGGCTCCATTTCATTTTTTTCCTAGACATTTCATACTATTTTCCTTATTAGATATAACCAAAAATCCCACAGAAATTAACTGAGGAGCCTCTAAATATCAACAAAACTATCACTTGATAGACTAGAATTAAACAAGCAAGTGGTTCCAAGAAATGGCACAAGTGTATTAACCATAAAATAAAATTTCTACATGAAACATTCAGCCAGCACTGTGCAATGTGTGGCTGTTTGGGGGAGGGGAATGAGATAGGTCACATGAAAGCAAAACAATATAAATAAGTAAAGCAAAAGCTAATGCATTTTTATAACAGCCTGACCATCTTTTTATTCCAACATCAACTATCCTTCTAACATTAAACAATTATTTGTAAATAAAAGTTGGAAACCTACATAGAAGAAAGTCATGATTCTAAAAAGGCCAACTTTTAATCTCACATTTTCCTTTCTAGTATAGAACCTACATTTCATAATAGAAAACCTTGGACTTGGCAGCGGTAGCTGCTGGAATGAGGTGTTTGTCCAATGCATCCAGAACGTCACCACAGATTAACTTTAGCTCAGTCTCAACCTGAAAAAATAAAAATAAATTTTAAAAAATCAGACTGTTTCAGTCTAGAAATTCTGTAAATTATTACACATTCTATCTACCTCTGTTTTTGTGGAAGAGAGCTTAGTATTACAGAGAATTCGTTTCCCTCTCCAAACTCCCTTCTTCCCTTTTGACACAAAGTCAGAGAAAAGCTGCCTCTCGGCTATCAAAAGTATCTTTTCTTTCCTGCATGCAATTAAGTGCTAGACACACACACCACCCCCCACCCCAGCACCGCCTCAGAATCCAACTACAGAATCACCAATGACTAAAACTAAACACTGATGCTACTTGGTAAATGCTGGTCAATTACATGAATCTTTCACAAGGTAGCAACTATTGTGTCCATTTACTTGGGAAAGCAGAACCTAAAAAGAACTTAATAAGCAGAGCTAGGATTTGAAGCCAGGCAGGGTGCAAGGGACAGAACAAAATTCAAATCCAGGCAGTCTGCCTTCAGTACTTACATTCCTAACAACATTCAACAGGCAATCCCTTTAGTGGAAGAGATCCAAAACGAGTTAAGATACCAAAAATCTACGGACCAAAGAAACTATTGCCACTCATCTCTATTCATTTCTAATACTGAAAACGTACAGCACCTCTAAACGCACATACCCAGCTTTCTTTCTTTTTTTTTTTTTTTTTGAGATGGAGTCTTGCTTTGTCCCTCAGGCTGGAGTGCAGTGGCACCATCTCAGCTCACTGCAAGCTCTGCCTCCCGGGTTCACACCATTCTCCTGCCTCAGCCTCTCGAGTAGCTGGGACTACAGGCAGCCACCACCATGCCCGGCTAATTTTTTTTTTTGGTATTTTTAGTAGAGACAGGGTTTCACTGTGTTAGCCAGGATGGCCTCAATCTCCTGTCCCCATGATATTCCCACCTCGGCCTCCCAAAGTGCTGGGATTACAGACATGAGCCACTGTGCCCGGCCGCTTGCTTCCTATTTTCTATGAACTCATGGCACTACCGTTGAACCTTTCTAGGTTCCTCTCATGCCCCTGGAACCTCCTTTCCACTGTAAAACATTCTCTCACTCTTTCTTCCATAATAGCATTCTTATCTTAGCTAAGCAAAACAATTTTCTGAATAAACTATCTTCCTGATGACTTTTCAAATAGAGACTGCTGTAGGAGACAAAAGGTTTCCATGTTCTCCTAGCTCCTCACATACTCAATGACTGCTCTCCTGTTACTCCAAATCCTTCCTCCTCACAAGCCGATATTCTATATTCCATTTCTCAGTTTCTGTCATCAATAGATCTCTAGGTCCTTATCCCACATTCACTGATATCTACAGCCAAGCTATCCAATACCTGAGATCACACCAAGGTATGGTGTGGCCACGTTCCATTCAACAGAGTTCTTTGCTTTCTACTCCAACACTTGCAGTTATCCATACAGCTAACTGTGCTGCTCCATACTAGAAGTCTTACAACGTAATGCTCCACTCTTGGCCGTGGCTTCCTCTTTTCGTTCCTTTTCTCTTCTTGTTTCTACTTAGGGACTCATCAAGACATCTCCTCCCTCCCTTCCTTCATCTCATCTTAAGACATCCACACTCGAACTTTCCACATCTTCTCCCAGTGTATCAGTTGCTCTCTTTGCGTCCTGCTTCCCTTTCCTAGCTAGCCCAAGTCCCACAGTGTAGCTCATGGACTTCTTTCTTCAGCACTTTCAACTTTCTCACTTTCTCATTCTTCTGGGACACAAAACTTGTCTATTGGTCATTGAAATTCTTTGACCCAACGTATTTCATGGTAATGGTAACATCAACCCCAGCTTACAACTCTATTTTTAGGGACAGGGTCTCACTTTTTTTTGCCCACTACCGCAGCTTCCAGGAGAAAAAGTTATTCATCTCTGCCCTGAAATATTCTGTAGCCTAATCCACAAGAGCAAAAGATAAAAATCTACCAAGATATAAAATGTGTACTACATATACAATCCCGTGAGCATTAGGCTGTGACCTCAAATGCCAATGACTATGGCCAAATTACTGACAGACATAAGCCTGAGAACTAAGCCAGATGCTCAAAAGAAACAAGCCTCCCTTTTCAGAGACATTTTCTAAAACTATAAAAATAAAAGGCAAAAATTAGGACATATTCAGGTGACAACAACTTCCTTCCCCCAGACAATTTATGTTGTATAAAACCCAAAGATTAAAAACTATGGAATTGGATTTAAAAAAACCTGATCTTTCAATAAAAAGAAGAATGGAACAAATTTAACCAAAAACACTCATCATTTTTCTTGAAAATACAGTAGTTCCCTTTTATCTGAGAGGGATCCATTCTGAGACGCCCCAGTGGATACGCTGAAACCATGGATAATACCAAACCTTACATATACTACGTTTTGTTCTATACATACATACTCATGGTAAAGATTAATTTGTAAACTAGGCGGAGTAAAAGATTCATAACACAACAATTATAACATGCTCTAACAGAAGTTATATGAACACAGTGTCTTTCTCTCAAAATATCTTATTGTACTGTACCACTGGTAACTCAAACTGCGGATAAGAGGGGACTGTGGTACAACAGTCTCACCACTTGCCATACTTTTGAATCATTTTCCCTTGTCTTCTCCTCTCTTGTTCCTTCTTTCTGTTCAAGGCTGCTGATTATTCTCTAGGAGGCTCTTCTAGCTCCAGTCACATTCTTATATGTAACAGGAGGTTTCTTTCTTCAGCTGTCAACTCCACATCCATCCCTGCTAATTTCTTCATTGACTCCACCATTTCTATGAGGGAAAAGCAAAATCTGTACACCTGCAGAATTAGCACCACATGGATGCTGCTGAAGGGTTTTCTGCCTGTGTCCTCTGGAGTGGTGACATCATGTCCTCCCTGGACTGGAGCCCATTAAGCAACACTTGGAGCAGTCAAGGAGTGCCACACCAGAACGTGGGGACCAGTGACTTCAGGGATTGCTGGGCAGCAAGCCCCAAGGTCCTCAGGGCACCCCAGGGCCTTCCTTGGAAACCGTACTGCCGTCAGTGCCCTGCCACCATGGGCCTGTGATGAGACTGCAGCCTGAGCGACCTACACAGTGCCTTCAGGGTCGCTCTTCCGTTGTCCTGGTGAAGAGCACAGCCCTGATCCATGCAGGCCTCCTGACCCACACCCTCATGTTCTCTCCCAAACACACTTTCTTATCTGTTCAAGATGGGCAGGCTGAGACGGCTACAAATTTCCCAAATTTTTAAGTTCTGCTTCCCTTTTGATTATACGCTCTGTCTCTAAATCATTCCTCTTTTCTTTCATTTTCCTAGAAATATTCAAGAGAATGAAGCTGCTCCTTCAATACTTTGCTTAGATATTTCTTCTGCCAAATTTCAGGTTCATCACCAGCAAGTTCTGCCTTCCAGAAAACACTTAGGAGCACAATGTGGCCAAGTTCTTTGTCACTTTACGACAAGCGTCACCTTTCCTCCAGTTTCCAATAACATGTTCTTCATTGCCATCTGAGACTTCATCTGAATGACTTTTCCCTTCCATATTTTTATTTTTTTAAGAGACTGGGTCTCCCTATATTGGCCAGGTTGGTCTTGAACTCTCATCCTCAAGCAATCCTCCCATCTCGGCCTCCCAAAGTGCTAAGATTCCAGGCATGAGACACCATGCCCGATCCACTCCACATGCTACCAACGTTCTGTCCAGCTCTCCTCTTCTGAGCCCTCGCCAGAATCACCCTTCATGTTTTAAAATAAATGTTTCCTGTTGAAATGATTTTAGATACACAGAAATATTGAAAAGGCACTCTGGTGTCCTCCTACACCTTCCATCCAGCTGCCCCTAATAATGACATTTTGCAGTACCGTGGCACATAAGAAATTCATGCTGGGTGTGGTGGCTCACACCTGTTAATCCCAGCAATTTGAGAGGCTGAGGCAGGAGGTTCAGGTTCACTTGAGTCTAGAAGTCTGAGACCAGCCTGGGAAACAGGTAAACCCTGTCTCTAGAGAAAAGTCAAAGAAATTAGCCAGGCATGGTGGCGTGTGCCTAGTCTGACCTAGTCAGGAGGCTGAGGCAGGAGGACTGCTGGAGCCCATGAGTTCCAGGAAGCAGTGAGCCATGATTGCACCACTGAAGAATAGAAAGGTAAATATTTGAAATGTTACTTTATGCCACTAGGAAAAGCAAGAAGACTTTTAATCTTATACCATCAGTATTAAGGTATACAGTTTTCTTTTTCTTTTTTTTTTTTTTTGAGACGGAGTCTCGCTGTCGCCCAGGCTGGAGTGCAGTGGCGCGATCTCGGCTCACTGCAGGCTCCGCCCCCCAGGGTTCACGCCATTCTCCTGCCTCAGCCTCCCGAGTAGCTGGGACTACAGGCGCCCGCCACCTCGCCCGGCTAATTTTTTGTATTTTTAGTAGAGATGGGGTTTCACCGTGGTCTCGATCTCCTGACCTCGTGATCTGCCCGCCTCGGCCTCCCAAAGTGCTGGGATTACAGGCGTGAGCCACTGCGCCCGGCCAAGGTATACAGTTTTCTAAAAATTTATCTCTGCAGTTCAATAAGAAAAAATTCCTGCACATTATATTTGATAGAGCAAATAAAGAAAAAAAATTAAAAATTAAAGGAAATGTCAGTATTAGACTCATGCATTTTTCAAAGCATTACTAAACAGCATCACACATTTCTGTTTAAAACACTTGTACCATTGCATAATTAAGTATGAAGGTGAGAGTTATTTGAGGTGCTTAAAAGTTGGTGGTACCACATCTAACTGGTGTAGACTGGATAAAAATGACTATAAAAAGTTCAAATTCCATGCAAATGTAAAGATTATACAATCTTATTAAATTATTAAACAGACATTTTTTCCCAACTATCAAATGGGATAACATCATGTCTATAATTAGCAATAAGAAAATCCTATTTGCACAATCTTCGAAGTCCTTTTTTAAAATTTTATATATATCATCTCTCATTTAAAAATGAACATTACTACATGCTTATTACACCTAGGAAGAAAAATTTTCAATTTTTTTTTTTTTTTTAGACAGAATCTCACCCTGTTGCCCAGGCTGGAGTGCAGTGGTGTGATCTCAGCTCACTGCAAGCTCCGCCTCCCCGGTTCACACCATTCTCTTGCCTCAGCCTCCCCAGCAGCTGGGACTACAGCCACACGCCACCACGCCCGGCTAATTTTTTGTATTTTTAGTAGAGACGGGGTTTCACTGTGTTAGCCAGGATGGTCTCGATCTCCTGACCTTGTGATCCGCCTGCCTCAGCCTCCCAAAGTGCTGGGATTACAGGTGTGAGCCACCATGCCTGACAAAAATTTTCAATTTTATAATCTCAAAATTTTTGTTAGTCATTAAAATAAATCAAAGCATTCAGCATCAAAGGATATACAGACACACGCTCTTAGGTAATTCATATACAAGAACCAGAATATTAGAGGCCTAAGCTGCTCATTTCATAAGACAGGGGCCCCTTGTAGTATTTATTTTAAAAAGAAATAGCCCCATTCACAAGGGAAAGATAATAATTTAAAAATTAGAAACTAAAAGCAAAATAAAGAAGCCTTAAACCTTCAGTGTATGCATATCTACCATTACAAAAACTGAGAAATAGACACTCGGGACATCAGACATACTGACCCTTCAAAGGAACATGGATACAGATATGTAACAGCCAATCAGATGGTACTAACACCATGATCCTGTGTGACAGCAAGTAGTGACCAAATCTAAAGAATTCCCAAAGTTGTATTTAAATATATTTTTCTGAAGGTTTTTAAGTGAGTTACAAAACAGCCCTACTTCAGTTTTACTATTTCTCAGTAAATAAAAATGAAAATAAATAAATGGGTAATGTAATTAAACAGAAAATGAGAAAGAAAGTGATAATCACAAAATGTATAATTGGTGCCAACAATCCAATTAACTAAAGATGTTAAAAATATAAAGAGTTTCCTACAGATCAATTTTTTGACTAAATGTATACCAACATTCACTACCAATATTAATATATATTCTTTTTTTTTTTTCGAGACAGAGTTTTTGCTCTTGTCGCCCAGGCTGGAGGGCAATGGTGCGATCTCGGCTCACCACAACCTCTGCCTCCCGGGTTCAAGCAATTCTCCTGCCTCAGCGTCCCAAGTAGCTGGGATTACAGGCATGCCCCAGCACACCCCGCTAATTTTGCACTTTTAGTAGAGACGAGGTTTCTCCATGCTGGTCAGGCTGGTCTCCAATTCCCAACCTCAGGTAATCTGCCTGCCTCGGCCTCCCAAAGTGCTGGGATTACAGGCACCTGGCCTGGTTTTTTGTTTTTTGTTTGAGACAGGAGTCTCACTCTGTTGCCCAGGCTAGAGTGCAGTGGCGTTATCTCATATATAATGTTTATTATAATAACAGCAAAAGGGGGAAGAGGGCAATGGAGCTTTACAGGAGAAAACTGCTTTCTGCAAGTCTTTATCTTTTTGCTGGTAAAAAGTTCTGCCTCAGTGTTGATGGCTTCTGACTCACTGAGGTGGTGGTTGTGGCACTTTCACTTCACTCTTTTTTTTTTTCTTTTTTTTTTTAGTAGAGACAAGGTCTTGCTTTGTTGCCCTGGGTGGTCTCAAATTCCTGGCTTCAAGCAATCCTACTGTCTTTGAAAAGGTTGTGATTAAAGGTGTGAACTACCACATCCAGCCATTTTTTAAAGTAACAATGAAGTTGGCTGTATCAATTGACTCTTCCTTTCATAAAACATTGCTCTGTAGCATGTGCTGCCGTTTGACAGCATTTTACCTACAGTAAAACTTTCTTCAAAATTGGGGCCAATTCTCTCAAACCTTGCTGCCACTTTATCAACTAAGTATAGGGCATATTCTACATCCTTTGTTGTCATTTCAACAATGTTTACACCATCTTCACAGGAAACAGACTCCATTTCAGGAAAGCACTTTCTTTGTTCATCTATGAGAAGATATTCTTTCAAGTTTGACCATGAGATTGCAGCAATTCAGTCACATCGTCAGGCTCCACTTCTAACTCTAGCTCTCTTGCTATTGGCCACCACATCTGCAGCCTCCATCAAAGTCTTGAATCTCTCAGTCATCCATGAAGGACAGAATCAACTTCTTTTCAAAATCCCGTTCATGTTGATATTTTGACCTCCTCCCATAAAACACAAATATTCTTAATGGTACCTAGAATGGTGAATTCTTTCCAGAAAGTTTTCAATGTACTTTGCCCAGATCCATCAGAGGAATCACCCTCTATATAGCAGCCATAGCCTTTCAAAATGTATTTCTTAAATAATAAGACTTTTACATCAAATTGACTCCTGGATCCAGACTGCAGGATGGATGTTGTGTTAGCAGGCATGAAAAGAACATTTTCTTGTATATCTTCATCAGAGCTCCTAGGTGACTATGTGCATTGTCAAAATTGATCTGTAGGAAACTCTTTATATTTTTAACATCTTTAGTTAATTGGATTGTTGGCACCAATTATACATTTTGTGATTATCACTTTGTTTCTCATTTTCTGTTTAATTACTATTACCCATTTACTTATTTTCAAAGTAATATGTGTTACTAATTGGCTTACATTCAACATTGCTGTGTCTTAAGGAATAGGGAGGCCTGAGGAGAGTAGAGAGAGATGAGGGAACAGCCAACTGGTACAGCAGTCAGAACACACACAACATTTATTAACTTCACCTCATAGTAACATCAAAGGTCACTGATCACACGTAACTATAACAGATGTAATAATGAAAATGTGTGAAATATTATGAGAATTTTAAAAAGGGACAAAGAGTCACTAAGTCAGTACATGCTGTTGGAAAAATGAAACTGATAGACTTGCTTACTCCAGGGTTGCCACAAACCTTCAATTTGGTAAAAAAGAAAAAAAACATGCAATTCCTGTGAAGTACAATAAATAGGAGCCCAATAAAATGAGATATGCTTAAGAAAAAAAGCCAGATATGCTTATACATCTTACTAAAATTAAGTACAGTCTAGCAAGTTAAGATAAAGATAGTAAGCCCTACAACAACCACTAAGAAAATAACCCAAGAAAAATCGTTTTTAAAATCATAAAGAAGGCCAGGCCAGTGAGCCAAACACCTGTACTTCCCAGCACTTTGGGAGACTGAAGCAGGAGGATAGCTTGAGCCCAGCCTGGGCAACATAGCCCATCACTACAAACAAGAAAAAACTTAGGCATGATGGCATGTTGTTGCGGGAAGTCAGGGACCCCGAACGGAGGGACCGGCTGAAGCCATGGCAGAAGAACATAAATTGTGAAGATTTCATGGACATTTATTAGTTCCCCAAATTAATAATTTTATAATTTCTTACGCCTGTCTTTACTGCAATCTCTGAACATAAATTGTGAAGATTTAATGGACATTTATCACTTCCCCAATCAATACTCTTGTGATTTCCTATGCCTGTCTTGTCTTTAATCTCTTAATCCTGTCATCTTCGTAAGCTGAGGATAAATGTCGCCTCAGGATCCTGTGATGGTTGTGTTAACTGCACAAATTGTTGGTAAAGCATGTGTGTTTGAACAGCATGAAATCTGGGCACCTTGAAAAAAGAACAGGATAACAGTGATGTTCAGGGAAGAAAGGAGATAACCTCAAAGTCTGGCGGCCTGTGGGCCAGGCGGAAGAGAGCCATACTTCTCTTCTTTCAAAAGCAAATAGGAGAAATATTGCTGAATTCTTTTTCTCAGGAAGGAACATCCCTGAGAAAGAGAATGCGTTCCTAAGGGGGGGTCTCTGAAATGGCCACTTTGGGAACGTTTGTCTTTTATGGTTGTGATAAGGGATGAAATAAGCCCTGGTCTCCTATAGCGCTCTCAGGCTTATTAGGACGAGGAAATTCCCGCCTTATAAATTTTGGTCAGACTGGTTGTCTGCTCTCAAACCCTGTCTCCTGATAAGATGTTATCAATGACAACGGGTGCCTGAAACTTCATTAGCAATTTTAATTTCTCCCTACCCTGCCTCCATTTGCCTTGTGATATTGTATTACCTTGTGAAGCATGTGATCTCTGTGACCCACACCCTATTCGTACACTCCCTCCCCTTTTGAAAATCACTAATAAAAACTTGCTGGTTTTGCGGCTTAGGGGGCATCATGGAACCTGCCGACATGTGATGTCTCCCCTGAACACCCAGCTTTAAAATTTCTCTCTTTTGTACTGTTTCCCTTTATTTCTCAGACTGGTTGACATTTAGGGAAAATAGAAAAGAACTCACGTGAAATATCACCGGCTGAATTTCCCCCGACAATGTGGCAGTAGTCCCTGCTGCTTGCGAGGCTGAGCGGGGAGGATCACTTGAACCTGGGAGGTTGGTGTTGGATTGACCGTGACAGTGCCACTGCACTCCAGACAGGGTGACAGAGCAAGACCCTATCTGAAAAAAATAAAATAAAATAAAAATGAAAAATAAAAGAAATGAAAATGGTATACTAGAAAGTATCTATAGGTGGTATCCAACTTAAAATCATTCTACTTACAGTTTCTTAACTTTACCACCATGATGCAAACCTGATACACATTAGTACAATATTCTCTTGCGATGCTGGGCAGTGGCAGCAAGCCACAACTCCCAGTCAGCCATGCCATCAGAGACTAAACAACCAATGCTTGCTTGACCAGTGAACCATGTAGCCAGATGATTTTTTCCCAATTGTAGGCTAATGTAAGTGTTCTGAGCATGTTTAAGGTAGGCTAAGCCAAGATGTTAGATAAATAAGGTATATTTCTTTCTTTTCTTTTTTTAAAGAGATGGGGTCTCACTATATTGCCTAGGCTGCAGTGAAGTGGCTGTTCACAGGTGTGATAATCATGCACTAAAGCCTCAAAATCCTGGGCTCAAATAATCCTCCTGCCTTATCAGAATGTAAGCTCATCATAACTCAAGAAGCATCTGTACTTAAGATTAAAAAGGTAGAAAACAAAACAGGAACTAAGTAGTCATAAGAAAAAAAAAAAAAGGGCAGGCTGCCAACCCAGGACCAAAGGGTAAGGCCATGCCAATGGGCCTAGAGAACAGAATATCAAGCCACAGAGAACTATTTTCAAGTCTCAGAACTGAATGGAATTTGTCCTGCAGACTTACAAACCTGCTTTAAGCCCCTTTTTTCCTTCCAATTTATCTCTTTTGGAATGGGAATGCTTCTCTGCCTGTCCCACCAGTGCATCTCAGAAACAGATAACTTGTTTTCTATGTATCACAGGTTTAGAAATAGAAGCTTTTGCTTGTTTGTTTGTTTTTTAAGACAGAGTCTCGCTCTTGCCACCCAGGCTGGAGTGCAATGGCGCAACCTCAGCTCACTGCAACCTCTGCCTCCCAGGTTCAAGCAACTCTCCTGCCTCAGCCTCCCGAGTAGCTGGGACTACAGGCGTATGCCACCACACCCGGCTAATTTTTGTATTTTTAGTAGAGACAGAGTTTTACTGTGTTAGCCAGGCTGGTCTTCAACTCCTGACCTCAGGTAAGCTGCCCGCCTCAGCCTCCTGAAGTGCTGAGATTACAGGCGTGAGCCACCATGCCCAGCAGAGATAGAAATTTTGCTTCAGGATTAACCAATGTCTTAACCCATTGCCAATTCAGATGATTCAGAAGATGAGATTTGGGACTTTCTGAGTTTATTCTATTCAGGTAAGATGTGAGACTTACTTATAGAGTTTACATCAAAATGGATTAACACTTTTGGGGGATACTGGGATACAGCACATCTATTTTGTATGTGGAAAGAACATAAATTTTGGGGAGACCAGAAGGCAGACTGCTATGGATTGAATTGTGGTCCCCAAGAAATGCATGTGAAGTCCTTAACCCCCAGTATCTTAGAGAGTAACCTTATTTGGAAAAAGGATCATTGCAAATGTAATTAGGATGAGGTCACGTGATGGAGTAGGGCAGGCCCCTAAGCCAATATGACTGATCTCCTAATAAGAAGATGGCCATATGGAGACAGAGACAAAGGAAGAATGGAATGTGAAGATAGAAGCAGAGGTTAGGGCAATTAAAAAAAAAAACCTGTCAATCATTGACACCCATCACCAGAAGCTAGGAGGCATGGAACAGATTTCCCTTAAGGGTTCTCAGAAGGATCCAACCCAGCTGATATCTAGGTTTCAGACTTGTAGCCTCCTTAATTGTGAGAAGAAATTTCTGCTGCTTTAAGCCACCAAGTTTGTGATATTTTGTTACAGCAGCCCTAGGAAACTACTACAGGGGGTGTGTGAAAAACTGGCTATGAGCTGTTCATGTTTTAGCATCGGGTGATGAATGTATGCGGGGTGTTTGTTATATTATTGCTTACTGTTTTATATATTTAACAATTTCAGAAATAAATTCTTTTTTTTTTTTTTTTTTGAGACAGAGTCTCACTTTGTGGCCCAGGCTGGAGTGCAGTAGTGCGATCTCGGCTCACTGCAAGCTCTGCCTCCTGGGTTCATGCCATTCTCCTGCCTCAGCCTCCCGAGTAGCTGGGACTATAGGCGCCTGCCACTATGTCCGGCTAATTTTTTTGTATTTTTAGTAGAGACAGAGTTTCACCGTGTTAGCCAGGATGGTCTCGATCTCCTGACCTCATGATCCACCCATCTCGGCCTCTCAAAATGCTGGGATTACAGGCATGAGCCACTGCGCCCGGCCCAGAAATAAATTCTTAATAAACAAAATAATGTCACAGTAAGTAGAGTAAGTATTAAAGCTTAAAAGCAGAAGCAAACAAATTAGAAAACAGTTGAATAAAATTGGAAATAGGCCCCAAAGCTGTTCTTTATATCAGGCATAAAAGAAATCAATCAAGGCCAGCACAGAGGCTCGCACCTGTAATCCCAGCACTTTCAGAGGCCAAGGTAGGCAAATCACCTGATATCAGGAATTGAAGACCAGCCTGGCCAACACGGTGAAACCCCGCCTCTACCAAAAATACAAAAAAAAAAAAATTAGCTGAGCGTGGTGGTGGACACCTATAATCCCAGCTACTCAGGAGGCTGAGAGAGGAGAATGGCTTGAACTCGGGAGGAGGAGGTTGCAGTGAGCCAAGATCGCACCACTGCACTCCAGCCTGGGCAACAGAGTGAGACTCCATCTCAAAACAAAAGAAAAAAATTTTTTGGTTAAGAGTTTAGATAAAGGAAAAAACTCCATTTAAATGTTTATGTGAAGAAAAACAACGGATTTCATGGCACAACAACAGCTTCAAAAAATTAAAACCAATTTGTAAACATTAATCATCACAGTTACTTATATGCCCTTGAAAATGATCTATATGCTCCTAGTGTCACATAAGACACGTTAATCTAGGAGTCTACTTCAATCAGACTTTTGCAACTCACATGCATTCCTTTGTTTGTTCATCACTGTGGGGAAGAGGCAGTACATACAAAAGGTTCTTGACATAACCCTATAAAAAGATGATCACATGGTGTGTTATCTGGGAATTTAAATGGTCACAATTCCAGGATACATCAATGCTATCAACTTTCAAAAAAAATAAATTTGACCTATAATGAGGGGGCCAGCCGGGGATAGGGGAGAAAGACACAAACTATGTATCCTGGAACTTTGTAGCTGGAAAAAAATTACCAGCAGCAGCAACCTGATCAAAACTGCAACTTCTTGCTTACCTGGACAACCCAGCTCTCTTTTCTAGAAATTAGCATCTATACTCAATTTCTAGTAATGGAATGGTGCCTAGGTACTCATGTCTGTCTAGGTGAAAACAGCTTCTAAATCCAGGTGCTTACATCAGAATTGCTCTCCTGGAAATTTAGGACTGAGACATTGAGTCAGTTACCTGTAGGGTAACCTGTAGAATCAGAGATTTCTCAAATTTGACCTGTCTTATTTTGATACCATGTTGCCCAGCAACGTAACCTCCCCTTAAGTATCAGTTTTTGTAAAATCTCCTAATCAATTTCTTATCAGATTATATTATATAAATACCTATCTTCTAGGGTACTCCAGAAGCCAAATGAACATTAAAAAAAAAAATACTGAGATAGGGCCAGGCATAGTGGTTGAGTGTAATCCCAGCATTTTGGGAGGCTGAGGTGGAAGGATAACTTGAGGCCAGGAGTTCACGACCAGCCTGGGCTATATAGCAAGATGCTGTCTCTCTACCAATTCTACCAATATTTAAAAAAAAAAACTGGGTGTGGTGGTGGCACCTGTACTCCTAGCTACTTGGGAGGCTGAGGTGGGAGGACTGATTGATTGAGGCCAGGAGTTTGAGGCTATCGTGAGCCATAATTGTCCACTGCAGTCCACCCTGGGGTGACGGACTAAGACTCTGTCTCTAAATAAATAAATATTACAAAAAGAAAAGCACTGAGATAGGCAATGTTGGTCAGTGAGATTATAGATTTTCATCTCATGAACAATTTTAAGTTAGCTACTGTACACTCCCATTTCCAAAAGTTTAGACTGGAATGTTTGCTGCCTTTGGTAGCTAAGAGAAAAGAAATAACACTGAGGGATATTGTAGTGCCATTCTTCCACAGTCCTTATCAGATAAACAGGCCTTTGAGTCTTGGAATTGTTGGGATCAAGAAAGCAAATAATATATAAAGTTGACAAGCACAAAAGACATAAAGAGGCCAGGCGTGGCGGCTCACGCTTGTAATTCCAACACTTTGGGAGGCCAGGGCAGGGGGGTTGTCTGAATCCAGGAGTTCAAGACCAGCCTAGGCAACATAGTGAGATCCCATCTCTACAAAAAATAAAAACAAAAGTAGCCAGACATGATGGTGAATGCCTGTAGTCCCAGCTACTCAAGAGGCTGAGGATCACTTGAGGCTGGGAGGTCGAAGCTACAGTGAGCTGTAATTGCACCACTGCACTCCAGCCTGGGGAACAGTGAGACCATGTTGGAAAAAAAGAAGAGGGGAGGAGAAGGGGAGGAGAGACCACAAGAAGCAAATATAATGAATAATAGTTTACTATTCTTGAGAAAAAGAGAATACCAAGTGTGAGAGAATGTGTAACTAGGGTTGGGGAGAGGGGGCTGGAGAGAGAGAGCACACAAAGACAACAGAGAGAAGTCAAATAGGAAATTTCAAAATGAGAATCAGCTGATGCATCAAAAAGAGCAAAAGAATTTTTTTACCGATAGAACTGCAAGATTTAGCTTTCCAAAATGATTCAATTCTCCAGAAAAGAAAAATTAATTTAAGCACTCATCTAAGTAACTAGTATAAAGTGCCAAGCAAAAATAAACATTTATTAGATATAGACAAATGCAAATATATTCAATGCTTTCGTACAAATGTGAATATCTGGGGGCCTTATTATCATCTTATTAATATATGCCAGTGAACAATTTGTAGACACAAGATTTGTTTTACAAACAGGGTAATATGTTCCATGAACATAAGCCAGGAATTTAAAACTTAGTGTCTATCTCTTCATTCAAAGAAATGTTTCAATTAACTCACTGTGTGTGTGTGTGTGTGTGGTGTGTGTGTGTGTGTGTGTGTGTGTGTGTTCTATCTCAGGTGGTGGTGATGCGCCTAGTACTTATATTCTTGAAATGGAAATCCCATTCTGATATTTCTTCCTCCCTCTTCTCTGTCACATTAAACTGATACCAGGCTGGTCAGCTGAAGCTCTTACATATTACTGAATGTCTCTGTCCCGTTGTTCCTACTACTTCAGATCCTCATTCCAGTGTCTGGGACACTGTCAGAGTCTAAATAGATTCTAGGTCTCTTGTCTCTTCTATCTTCCATCTCCCAATCCTCCTTCCCCAGATCCATTAGAATGACAGACCTAAGCATATCCTTTCGGAACATAAAAACCCTTCAATAGGGATAAACTTTAGGCTCCTTAACATGATGCATGAGGTGCTTGAATATCTGACCCTTGACAGTCCCTCTCAGCATTCTGCCTCGCACATTCAGGGTCCTAACAATACTACCCTTCTCCCTGCCACCATCCCAGATCCCTCCCCCTGCTCACCACTCTCCTTGTTATTTCCCACGTCAAAGCTTTTGCTCCTTCAATCTGTAAAATTAACAGCCACTCACATGCTCCTTCCTTTCTCCTCTCTTCACAGCCAGCACCTGGAGGTTTCTTACTCTTAGGAAAAACTGCGACCTTTTCTAAGATACCTCCTCCCTCTTTCCTCAGTCCTGTTTAAAGGTTAGGTGGACATTCACTGTACCTCGAAAATCCTTGCATGTATTATGTTTAACAATCACCGATTGATGCACGTCTATCCACCATACAGACCTGGTACATGTAAGAAGACATGCCAGAAATGAGGACAAGATGAATGGGCACACAGATGAAATGTTTAGCTTCCCTATTTACCTGAAACCTCATTTTTGGGAGTCCTAAACCCATAAAGAATATTTAGTGCTTTCAAAAATATCTTTTACTTGGCCAGGCACAGTGGCTTACACCTGTAATCCCAGCATTTTGGGAGACTAAGGCCGCTGGATCACTTGAGGTCAGGAGCTCGAGCCCAGCCTGGCCAACATGGCAAAACCCCATCTCTACTAAAAATACAAAAATTAGCCGGGCATGGTGGTCTCGCCTATAATCCCAGCTACTCAGGAGGCTGAGGCATGACGAGAATCGCTTAAACCTGGGAGGCAGAGAGGGTGCACTGGGCCAAGATCACACCACTGCACTCCAACCTGAGTGATGGAGTGAGAATCTGCCTTAAAAAAAAAAAAAAATTAGCTGGGTGTGGTAGTGGATGCCTGTAATCCCAGCTACTCGGGGGGCTGAGGCAGGAGAATCGCTTGAACCTGGGAGGCAGAGGTTGCAGTAAGCCGAGATCTCAGCACCACACTCCAGCCTGGGTAACAGAATGAGACTCCATCTCAAAAAAAAAAAAAAAAAAAAAGTCCTGGCCAGGCGCGGTGGCTCACGCCGTAATCCGAACACTTTGGGAGGCCAAGGTGGGTGGATCACGAGGTCAGGAGATCAAGACCATCCTGGCCTGTAGTCCCAGCTACTTGGGAGGTTGAGGCAGGAGAATCGCTTGAACCTGGGAGGTGGAGATTGCAGTGAGCCAAGATCGAGCCACTGCACTCCAGCCTGGGCCACAGAGCAAGGCTCAAAAAAATCTTTTACACAGACGCTAAATATAAAAACTTAATTGCTATCCACTACTATTACTTTTGGAAAAAAATAAGGGGGAGACAGGTTAGCAATTTCTAAGACTTCCATTAGGTTTAATCTTACAATTAGATGACATCATGTTTTTTGATGTTTTTGTTTGTTTCTTTGGCCTATGATCATCCTTCCTATACTTATAAACACTCTTTACTTCAGGGCTATCCAATAAAGGAGGACTATTAAAAATATATATATATATATGTTGTATATATATGTTGTATATATATGTTGTGTATATATATATACACAAACACACACACATACACATATGATATACTCATCATCTGCTAACTACTCTCTATGGAAACTGTAGCTTTCTAAAATGAATGCTTCCTTGACTCTGAAGAATACAAGCTTCTACCTCAAAAAAGTTCACAAATCCCTTTGTTGCCACAATCTTCACTTTTCTGAGAACTTATTAAAAGGTGATTCTAACAAAACATGTCAGTGAAATGATGAGTTAACACATGTTACAGAAGAAAATATTAGCAGTCAAAAATATAAAAATAGGATACAATGATTTAAATTGTACAAAAACTGGCCACTGGCCAGGGATGCTGGCTCACGACTGTAATCCCGGCACTTTGAGAGGCTGAGATAGGAGGATTCCTTGAGACCAAGAGTTAGAGACCACCCTGGGCAACATAGGGAGATCCTGTCTCTATAAAAAATTAATAGACCAGGTGCACTGGTTCACACCTGTAATCCCAGAACTTTGGGAGGCAGCCAAGGCTGGCAGATCACTTGAGGCCAGGAGTTCAAGCCCAGCCTGATCAATGTGGCAAAAACCTGTCTCTACTAAAAATACAAAAAACTAGCCGGGAGTGGTGATGCATGCCTGTAATCCCAGCTACTTGGGAGGCCGAGGCACGAGAATTGCTTAAACCCAGGAGGTAGAGGTTGCAGTGAGCCAAGAGTGAACCACTGCACTCCAGCCTGGGTGACAGAGCAAGACTCTGTCTCAAAAAAAAAAAAAAAAAAAAAAACCAACCAACCAAATAAATAAAAAGAAGTTAAGCTATGAGGACACAAAGGGATCAGAATGATATACAATGAACTTTGGGGACTTGGGGGAAAGGATGGGAATGGGGTGAGAGATAGAAGACCCCATTTACACACTGGGCACAGTGTACACTGCTTGGGTGATGGGTACACTGAAATCTCAGAAATCACTAAAGAACTTAGTCATGTAACCAAGCACCACCTGTTCCCCAAAAACCTACTGAAATAAAGAAATAAATATTTTGGCCGGGCACGGTGGCTCATGCTTGTAATCCCAGCACTTTGGGAGGCCGAGGCAGGCGGATCACGAGGTCAGGAGATTGAGACCACAGTGAAACCCCGTCTCTACTAAAAATACAAAAAAAAATATTAGCTGGGCGTGGTGGCGGGCGCCTGTAGTCCGAGCTACTCGGAGAGGCTGAGGCAGGAGAATGGCGTGAACCCGGGAGGCGGAGCTTGCAGTGAGCTGAGATCGTGCCACTGCACTCCAGCCTGGGCAACAGAGCGAGACTCTGTCTCAAAAAAAAAAAAAAAAAAAAAAAGAAAAGCTATAAAAAGGAAAGAAATAGAAAGAAGAAAAAAGTAAACTTGATAAACAGATACACCATGCTTCTGGAAGGAAAGATTCAACATTGTAAAAATACATTCATCCCTAAAACAGTATTTCACTGTAACTCTAATATAGTCTAAATTGTGCTCTTATTAGTCCTAATGTTCATCTAGAAAAATACATGACAATATTTGTCTTACCATATACTAAAATGTATATAAAGCCATCATAATTTAAAATAGTGTGGCACCAGGATAAAAATAGACACACCAATGGAACACATAAAAAGTCCAGAAACATACTCACGTATTCAAGAATTTAGTAATGATTCAAACAATATTTCAAATCACAATGGAAAACATAGATTATTCAGCAATAGTGTTGAAAAAGTTGACTAATCAGGTGGCGGGGAAAGTTGGGCACGTATCTTACCATATTCTAAAATTAATTCTAGGCTAATAAAATATTTATATCTAAATAATTCCTTCTTTGGTCCACCCTCGCTCCTTTTCTCCTTCAACACTTTAGTCTTAAAGCCATGAGATGGGGCTAGGCATGGTGGCTCATGCCTGTAATCCTAGCACTTTGGGAGGCCAGAGCAGGCAGTTCACTTGAGCTCAAGAGTTCAAGACCAGCCTGAGCAACATGATGAAACCTTAACTCTACAAAAAATACAGAAAACTTAGCTGGGTGGGATGGGTGCGCCTTGTAGTCCCATCTACTTAGAGGGCTAAAGTGGAAGGACTGCTTGAGCCCAAGAGGTCGAGGCTGCAGTGAGCCAAAACTGCACCACTGCACTTCAGCCTGGGTGATAAAATGAGACCCTGTCTCAAAAAAAGAAAAAAAAAGCCATGAGGTGAGTTCAAGCATAGTAATTATCCATGCTGGGGAGGAGAGGGCAGTCCAATACTAGTGTAAGAGCCTGAGTAAGGTTGGCTCCCCTAAGGGGTTGGGGATAGGGGTGGGGACAATCTCAGAGCAAGGTGAAAAGATCAACAAAAGTGGAAGCAGTGAACTGAAGCTGAATATCAAATCCCAAGAGGAGTGAAAAGGACTGGCATGCAGGAAAGTAGCAGCAACCCTGAATTGGGTTAGAATAGCATCGGCCTTAGGTGGAGCAGCAACAGAAGGTATGTCAAAACAGGAGAGATTGATCAAATAAGTAAACTATTAAAAACAGTGAGAGTAAGGTTTCTGTCTGAGAATCATAAATATGGGGGAAAAATTAAAATGAACCCTGTTTTGTTGGGTTGGATTTGGAGAAGTTACTATGAGCATATGGAGTTCAATATATAGAGATAGATACAGTAATAGAGATGTGAGTGTGTACGTGTATTCACATAATGAATCAAAAGTATTGTGACCTCACAGTTTGTTCTCTTTTTTTTTGAGACAGAGTCTCATTCTGTCACCCGGGCTGGAGTGCAGTGGCACAATCTCAGTTCACTGCAACCTCCGACTCCCAGGTTCAAGCGATTCTCCTGTCTCAGCCTCCCGCGTAGCTGGGATTACAGGCATCCACCACCATGCCCAGCTAATATATATATATATATATATATATATATAGAGAGAGAGAGAGAGAGAGAGAGAGAGAGAGAGAGAGAGAGACAGAGTCTTGCTCTGTCGCCCAGGCTGAGGTGCAGTGGCGCAATCTTGGCTCACAGCAACCTCTGCCTCCTGAGTTCAAGCAATTCTCCTGCCTCAGCCTCCTGAGTAGCTGGGATTACAGGTGCCCACTACCACACTCGACTAATTTTTGTATTTTTTAGTAGAGACAGGGTTTCGCCATCTTGGCCAGGCTGGTCTTGAACTCCTGACCTCATGATCCACCTGCCTCGGCCTCCCAACGTGCTGGGACTAGAGGCGTGAGCCACTGGGCCCAGCCAATTTTTTTTTTTTTTTTGAGACAGAATCTCACTCCGTCATTCAGGCTGGAGTGAAGTGGTGTGATATTGGCTCACTGCACCCTCTCTGCCTCCAGGGCTCAAGTGATTCTCGTCATGCCTCAGCCTCCCAAGCAGCTGGGATTACCGGCGTGCCCCGCTATGCCCGGCTAATTTTTGTATTTTTAGTAGAGACAGGGTTTCATTAGCCAGGCTGGTTTCGAACTCCAGACCTCAAGTCATCCCACTGGCCTCGGCCTCCCAAAGTGCTAGGATTACAGGTGTGAGCCATCGCACCTGGCCCACAGTTTTCTACATAGATATAAAAACAATATAAGATGTGAATTAATAGAAATATGTATCTCTGTAGGAATACACACACACACACACAATTTCCTAGCCATGCTGACTGAGTGTAGCAATAACCCACACCTAGCACCCACTTTGGCTTCTAAATATTTTTCTCACCTAAAAGGAATCAAGGCTCCTCAGAGAAATCGTGATTTCAGAACTACAGCAGGAATAATATAAGATGAGCCTAGATTATACTGTTGCATCAGAGTAGAGAAATGCTTCTCTGAAATGATAGGTCAAAGACACAGAAGCCGGCTTAAAGAGGTCCCACCAGGCAAACCTGAGACAGTATGAACATCAAAATAAATGACATTAGTGGAATATGACCCATTAAAATAAAATAGCGTAAGTCCATACTAATACAAATAATCAGGGAGTAAAGAAAGCTTCACCTTACAGTGGAACGTCAACTGATGAATGTGAAAGAAAAGGTGAAATTAGAAAATCACTACTTGCCATCAATCCTAGTCATAAATTAGGTCAAGAAACATCAATGAATGCTAAAATTAGTGAGGAAAAGGCGCAAGGAACAAGATGTTTATATGTGAAGTACTTCCCCCACAAAATCCATACTGACTATAAAGAGAAAAATGTTTAACCTCACAGTGGAGAAACCTGACAGACACACCTTAATCAAGTGGTCAAGGAAAAACTGGAATCATGTACCACCTGATGGGATGCAAACAAAAAACACAGAATCACATACGTGATACTCCTGCTAAAAACATAACTGTATTTAATCATGATGAAACATCAGGCAAATCCAAATAGGGGGTCATTCTACAAAATAACTGGCCTGTAATATTCAGAAGTATCAAAGTTATGAAACTCAGGGAAAGACTGAGTTACTATTTGAGATTTTTTTTTTTTTTTTTTTTTTTTTTTTTTTGAGATGGAGTCTCGCTCTGTCTCCCAGGCTGGAGTGCAGTGGCACAATCTCGGCTCACTGGAAGCTCCGCCTCCCGGGTTCATGCCATTCTCCTGCCTCAGCCTCCTGAGTAGCTGGGACTACAGGCGCCCGCCACCATGCCCTGCTAATTTTTTGTATTTTTTAGTAGAGATGGGGTTTCACCGTGTTAGCCAGGATGGTCTCGATCTCCTGACCTCGTGATCTGCCCACCTCAGCCTCCCAAAGTGCTGAGATTACAGGCGTGAGCCACCGCGCCCAGCCACTATTTGAGATTTAAAAAGACTAAAGAGGACTGGGCGTGGTGGCTCAGACCTGTAATGCCAACAGTTTGGGAGGCTGAGGCAGGCAGATCACTTGAGGCCAGGAGTTCGAGACCAGCTGGGCCAACATGGCAAGAGCCTGTCTTTACTAAAAGCACAAAAAAATTAGCTGGACGTGGTGGTGCACACCTGTAATCCCAGCTACTCGGGAGGCTGAGGCACGAGAATCAGTTGAACCCAGGAGGTGGAGGCTGCAGTGAGCCAAGATTGCACCAGTGCACTCCAGCCTGGGTGACAGAGTGAGGCTCTGTACAAAAATAAAAACAAAAATAGATAAAAAGACCAAAGAGTTAAAATGCAGTTTGTGATCCTTTTGCTATAAAGAATATGTCTACAAAAACATAAATGGGTTCCAAAGATCAGACAATAATAATGCATCGCTGTTAATTTCCTTATTTTGATGGTATATTATATATTCCCAGGAGAATATCCTTCTTTATGGGAAATTCTGAAGTATTCAGGGGTGACAGCATATTATATCAGTAAGTTACTCTCAAATGATTTAGGGAAGAAAGAGTTCTTTTGTACTATTCCTGAAACCTGTTTGTAAGTTTTAATGCTTTTAAAATTAAAAAGAAAAACAAGGTTTTTAAAAATGAACTTCCAGGCCAGGCGCGGTGGCTCACGCTTGTAATCCCAGCACTTTGGGAGGCCGAGGCAGGCGGATCACGAGGTCAGGAGATCGAGACCACGGTGAAACCCCGTCTCTACTAAAATACAAAAAATCAGCCGGGCGCGGTGGCGGCGTCTGTAGTCCCAGCTACTCGGAGAGGCTGAGGCAGGCGAATGGTGTGAACCCGGGAGGCGGAGCTTGCAGTGAGCCGAGATTGCGCCACTGCACTCCAGCCTGGGTGACAGAGCGACACTCCGTCTCAAAAAAAAAAGAACTTCCAAAGCACTAAAAAAAATGTGCATTAATATAAAGATTTTCTTTGCACAGCATCAAAGGCAGAAACAATAAAGAGTATTTGCGTAAATTACCTCAAAAATGTAAATTCTGCATTAGAAAAAATTAACCTGCTAGAATCCCAATAACAAAAACTATGAAGACGTAATAAAATTAAACACCAAACGTTAAACTATGGGAAAAAACACACACGGCAAATATACAAGACAAAAGAATATGATCTCTAATATAAAACACTTTGAAAAAAAATTATAATATTAAAATAAACAGATATGGAAGGTCAATTAACATACATGAATAATCTTCAAAAAAAAAACTTTAAAATAACCAACCTTACCAGTACTCAAAGAAACTCATTCAAACATTTTAATATTTTTTTACTAGAAAGAATGGCAAATATTTTTTTCAGGGTAACACAGTGTACCTAACATAATATAGGGTTATGAGCAATCTCACATACAGCTAATGCAGTGTAAGTTCTAGAGCACAATTTCACACAATGCATTTCTTGAAGCTTCCAAAATGTTCACACAGTTTTAAACAGATGCTAGCAGTGTATACTACATGCCAGACACCAAATTGCATAGTAATTTTTTTCCACATCTCCCTGAATTTGATGGAGACCTGTAATTTTTTTTTTTTTTTTGAAACAGAGTCTCACTCTGTTGCCCAGGCTGGAGTGCAGTGGTGCGATGGTTCACGCCATTCTCCTGCCTCAGCCTGCCACCACGCCCAGCTAATTTTTGTATTTTTAGTAGAGACGGGGTTTCACCATATTAGCCAAGTTGGGGAGACCTATAATTTTAAAAACACAAAAACTTCCTTTCTACTTCCCAGCAGTGATATTCAAACAGTAATAAAATAATATCCACTGTACCTTATTACAATGATCACGGGGAATAGACTGTAAAACAATTGGTTCCGTTGTGGAAGCATTGGCAAATTGTACCTCTGGAATATACAGGGCACACACTTCATGGGCCCAACCTAAAAATAAATAAATAAATGTCATCTTTTCAGTTTTATCAAAAGCAAATTAACATCATTGACTTCCTTAACAGATCCCTTCAACGTCTATTGAAACAAACGCACAACAAGGACATTAACAAATTCTCATTGCTGTCTTACTTCCATTGCTTGAGAATACTCAAACCACTACTAAAAAAAGCATTCTTAATCCTGTCCCCAGTTATGATGTACAGTAACATAAAGGGAAACATTTATAAATTCAGATGTTGGCACTAACACTTCTTATACAGGCACACTGAATATTCAGATCAACACTACTAATGAGAGCCACTATAAAAGGAGTTTTTTAAAAGTTTAATACTTACGATAAAAATTTAATAATCTTAAGAATTTTAAATGTCAACATGAAATTGTTTTTATCTTAGTGTCAATATTTTTAATATTAGTAATAACAATCTTTTCACTATTTTAATTTTGAAATGTTTTAAATTGATATTAAATATGTATATTTTTTTGAGATGGAGTTTCGCTCTTGTTTGCCCAGGCTGGAGGGCAATGGCGCGATCTTCGGCTCACCGGCAACCTCCACCTCCCGGGTTCAAGCAACTCTCCTGCCTCAGTCTCCCGACTGAAGGTATTAAGGAGCTGATGTGATAGTGAGGAATTTCTGGGCTAAAACTGGAAAAGAATGCAAGTCCTAGGTACAGTTTTTGGCCACTTTTGCCCAGGGAACATTTGCCTATTTCAGAGAAAGCAGTGGTGAGGATGGAGGGTACATTTTTCTTTTCTTTTTTTTTTTTTTTTTTTGAGACAGAGTTTCACTCTTGCTGCCCAGGCTGGAGTGCAATGGCGCGATCTCGGCTCACCGCAACCTCCGCCACCCCAGGTTTCAAGCAATTCTCCTGCCTCAGCCTCCCGAGTAGCTGGGATTACAGGCGTGCGCCACCACACACCCGGCTAATTTTGTATTTTTAATGGGGTGGGTTTCTCCATGTTGGTCAGGCTGGTCTCGGACTCCTGACCTCAGGTGATCCACCCATCTCAGCCTCGCAAAGTGCTGGGATTACAGGCATGAGCCACCGCGCCCGGCCTGAAGGGTACTTTTGACAAACTCAGAGGCCCAACAGTACAGGGATGTACATTCACAAACACTCTCCTCCTTTCAGATGCAACACTGAGGGCAAACCAGGGGTAAGCATACACTAAAATTACACAGACCCTCAAAGAGGCGACACCAGGGCTCTGACCATCTCAAACTCTGAAATTTGACGAAGGTAATCCGAAATTACAACCCCAAGGCACCAAGCAGATGCAAATATACATCCTCTCTAAAAGAAAATAGTATCTTGGCTACAAATAATTTCTACCTTTTTTTTTTTTTTTTTTGAGACAAAGCCTTAGTGTGTCACCCAGGCTGGACTGCACTGGCGTGATCTCGGCTCACTGCAACTTCCTCCTTCCAGTTCAAGCAATTCTCCTGCCTCAGCCTCCCAAGTAGCTGGGATTACAGGTGCCCACCACCACACCTGGCTAATTTTTGTATTTTTAGTAGAGACGGGGTTTCACTATGTTGACCAGGCTGGTCTCGAACTCCTGACCTCAAGTGATCCGCCAGTCTCAGCCTCCCAAAGTGGTGGGAATACAGACATGAGCCACCATACCCAGCCTAAAATTTCTTAATTACTTATAATTT
>NW_022095797.1:0-38734 GCF_006542625.1 Nomascus leucogenys | reverse complement strand
CCCTGCAGCTGCAGACCCGGAGAGGCATTGATGTTGTAGATTGAGGGCGGTGTAGCTGGAGACCCGGTGAGGAGCTGATGTTCCAATTTGAGGATCTTGCAGCGCAGACGTGGAGAGGAGCCGATGTTCTAGTTTGGGGGTCTTGCAGCCGAAGACCTGGGGAGGAGCTGATGTTCCGGTTTGAAGATCTTGCAGCCGCAGACCCGGGGAGGAGCTGATGTTCCGGTTTGAGGGTCTTTGCAGCCGTAGAACCGGGGAGAAGCTGATGTTCCGGTTTCAGAGTATTGCAGCCGCGGAGCCGTGGAGGAGCTGATGTTCCAGTTTGAGGGTCTTGCAGCTGCGACCCGGGAAGGAGCTGATGTTCTGGTTTGGGCGTCTTGCAGCCGCAGACCCCGGGAGGAGCTGATGTTCCAGTTTAAGGGTCTTGCAGCCACAGACCCGGGAGGAGCTGATGTTCCGGTTTAAGGGTCTTGCAGGCGCAGACCCGTGGAGGAGCTGATGTTCTGGTTTTAGGGTCTTGCAGGCGCAGACCCGGGGAGGAGCTGATGTTCCGGTTTCAGGGTCTTGCAGGCGCAGACCCGGGGAGGAGCTGATGTTCCGGTTTTAGGGTCTTGCAGCTGCAGACCTGTGGAGGCGCGGATGTTCCTGTTTGAGGGTTTTGCAGCCGCAGACCCGGGGAGGAGCCGATGTTCTAGACTGAGGGTCGTGCAGACGCAGACCCTGAGAGGCGCCGGTGTTTCAGTTTGAGGTTCGTGCAGCCAAAAACCCGGGGAGGAGCAGATGTTCCAGTTTGAGGTTCGTGCAGCCACAGACCTAGGGAGGAGGTGATGTTCCAGTTTGAGGGTCGTGTAGCCGCAGACGCGGGGAAGAGCTGATGTTCCAGTTTGAGGGTCGTGCAGCCACATTCCCGGAGAGGAGCTGATGATCCAGTTTGAGGGTCGTGCAACCGCAGACACGGGGAAGAGCTGATGTTCCAGTTTGAGGGTCGTGCAGCCGCAGACCCAGGGAGGAGCTGATGTTCCGGTTTGAGGGTCGTGCAGTGGCAGACCAAGGGAGGCAGTGATGTTCAGGTTTGAGGGTCGTGCAGCCGCAGACCCGGGGAGGAGCTAATGTTCCCGTTTGGGGGTCTTGAAGCCGCAGACCTGGGAAGGAGCTGATGTTCCCATTTGGGAGTATTGCAGCCGCAGACCCGGGGAGGAGCTGATGTTCCGGTTTGGGGGTGTTGCAGCCGCAGACCTGGGGAGTAGCTGATGTTCCGCTTTGGGGGTCTTGCAGCCGCAGACCCGGGGAGGAGCTGATGTTCCGGTTTGGGGGTCTTGCAGCCGCAGACCCGGGTAAGAGCTGATGTTCCGGTTTGAGGGTGGTGCAGCCATGGACCCGAGGAGGAGCTGATGTTCCGGTTTCTGGGTCTTGCAGCCGCGGATCCAGGGAGGAGCTCATGTTCCGGTTTGAGGATGGTGCAGCCGCGCACCCGTGGAGGAGCTGATATTCCGGTTTGAGGGTCTTGCATCTGCGGACCCGGGGAGGAGCTGAAGTTCTGGTTTGAGGGTCTTGCAGCCGCAGACCCGGGGAGGAACTGATGTTCCGGATTGGGGGTCTTGCAGCCGCAGACCCGGGGAGGAGCTGATGTTCCCGTTTTGGAGTATTGCAGCTGCAGACCTGGGGAGGAGCTGATGTTCTGCTTTGAGGGTCTCGCAGCTGCAGACCAGGGAGGAGCTGATATTCGGGTTTGAGGGTCTTACAGACCCGTGAAGGAGCTGATGTTCCAGTTGGACGGTCCTGCAGCCATGGACCTGGGGAGGAGCTGATGTTCCGGTTTCAGGGTCTTGCAGCTGCGGACCCGGGGAGGAGCTGATGTTCTGGTTTGAGGGTCTTGAAGCCGCGGACCCGGGAGGAGCTGATGTTCCGGTTTGAGGGTCTTGCAGCCACAGACCCTTGGAGGAGCTGATGTTCCGGTTTGAGGTTCTTGCAGCCGCGGACCAGGGAGGAGCTGATGTTCCGGTTTCAGGGTCTTGCAGCCGCAGACCCGTGGAGGCGCGGATGTTCCTGTTTGAGGGTTTTGTAGCCACAGACCCGGTTAGGTGCCAATGTTCTACATTGAAGGTCGTGCAGCCGCAGACCTGGAGAGGAGCCGATGGTGTAGTTTGAGGATCTTGCAGCCAAAGACCCTGAGAGGCGCCGGTGTTTCAGTTTGAGGTTCGTGCAGCCGAAAACCCGGGGAGGAGCCAATGTTCCAGTTTGAGGGTAGTGCAGCCGCAGACCCCGGGAAGAGCAGATATTCCAGTTTGAGGGTCGTGCAGCCGCATTCCAGGGGAGGAGCTGATGTTCCAGTTTGAGGGTCGTGTACCCGCAGATCCAGGGAAGAGCTGATGTTCCAGTTTGAGGGTCGTGCAAACGCAGACCAGGGGAGGAGGTGATGTTCCAGTTTGAGGGTCCTGCAGCCGCAGACCCAGGGAGGCGCTGATTTTCCAATTTGAGGGTCGTGCAGCCGCAGACCTCCGTGGGAGCTGATGTTCCGGTTTGAGGGTCTTGCATCCGCAGACCAGCGGAGGAGCTGGTGTTCCAGTTTGAGGGTCGTGCAGCCGCAGGCCCGGCGAGGAGCTGATCTGCTTTGAGGGTCGTGCAGCCGCAGACCCGGGGAGGAGCTGATGTTCCGGTTTGAGGGTCTTGCAGCCGCGGCCCCGAGGAGGTGCTGATGTTCCGGTTTGAGGGTCTTGCAGCCGCGGACCCGAGGAGGTGCTGAGTTCCGGTTTGAGGGTCTTGCAGCCACGGACCCGGGGAGGAGCTGATGTTCCGGTTTGAGGGTCTTGCAGCTGCGGACCCGGGGAGGAGCTGATGTTCCAGTTTGACGGTCTTGCAGCCGCAAACCCAGGGAGGAGCTGACGTTCCAGTTTGAGGGTCTTGCAGCCGTGGACCAGGGAGGAGGGGATGTTCCGGTTTCAGGGTCTTGCAGCCGCAGACCCGTGGAGGCGCGGATGTTCCTGTTTGAGGGTTTTGTAGCTGCAGACCCAGAGAAGTGCCAATGTTCTACATTGAGGGTCGTGCAGCCGCAGACCTGGAGAGGAGCCGATGTTGTAGTTTGAGGATCTTGCAGTCGCAGACCCTGAGAGTCGCTGGTGTTTCAGTTTGAGGTTCGTGCAGCCGAAAACCCGGGGAGAAGCCGATGTTCCAGTTTGCGGGTAGTGCAGCCGCAGACCCGGGGAAGAGGAGATATTCCAGTTTGAGGGTCGTGCAGCCGCATTCCAGGGGAGGAGCTGATGTTCCAGTTTGAGGGTCGTGTACGCGCAGATCCGGGGAAGAGCTGATGTTCCAGTTTGAGGGTCGTGCAAACGCAGACCCGGGTAAGAGCTGATGTTCGGGTTTGAGGGTGGTGCAGCCATGGACCCGAGGAGGAGCTTCTGTTCTGGTTTCTGGGTCTTGCCGCCGCGGATCCAGGGGAGGAGCTCATGTTCTGGTTTGAGGATGATGCAGCCGCGGACCGGTGGAGGAGCTGATGTTCCGGTTTGAGGGTCTTGCATCTGCGGACCCGGGGAGGAGCTGAAGTTCCGGTTTGAGGGTGTTGCAGCCGCAGACCCGGGGAGGAGCTGATGTTCCGGATTGGGGGTCTTGCAGCCGCAGACCCGGGGAGGAGCTGATGTTCCCGTTTTGGAGTATTGCAGCCGCAGACCTGGGGAGGAGCTGATGTTCCGGTGTGAGGGTCTTGCGGCTGCAGACCCAGGCAGGAGCTGATGTTCCGGTTTCAGGGTCTTGCAGGCGCAGACACGGGGAGGAGCTGATATTCCGGTTTGAGGGTCTTGTGGCCGCAGACCCGGGGAGGAGGTGATGTTCCGGTTTGAGGGTCTTGCAGCCGCAGACCCGGGGAGGCACCGGTTTTCCAATTTGAGGGTCCTGCAGTCCGCAGACCGGGGAGGAGCTGCTTTTCCGGTTTGGGGGTCTTGCAGCAGCGGACCAGGGGGAGGAGCTGATATTCCAGTTTGAGGGTCGTGTAGCCACAGACCCGGTGAGGAGCTGATGTTTTGCTTTGAGGGTCGTTCATCTGCAGACCCGGGGAGGAGCTGATGTTCTGGTTTGGGGGTCTTGTAGCCGCGGACCCGGGTAAGAACTGATATTCCGGCGTGGGGGTCTTGCAGTCGCGGACCCGGGGAGATGTTGATGTTCCGGTTTGAGGGTGGTGCAGCCGCGGACCCGGGAGGAGCTGATGTTCCCATTTGAGGGTCTTGCAGCCGCGGACCCGGGGAGGAGCCGATGTTGTAGTTTGAGGATCTTGCAGCCGCAGACCCTGAGAGGCGCCAGTGTTCCAGTTTGAGGTTCATGCAGCCGAAGTCCCGGGGTGGAAGCGATGTTCCATTTTGAGGGTCGTGCAGCCGCAGACCCGGGGAAGAGCTGATGTTCCAGTTTCAGGGTCGTGTAGCTGCAGACCTGGGGAAGAGCTGATGTTCCAGTTTCAGGGTCGTTCAGCCGCAGACCAGGGGAGGAGCTGATGTTCCAGTCTGAGGGTCGTGCAGCGGCAGACTCGGGGAGGCGCTGATGTTCCAATTTGAGGGTCGTGCAGCCGCAGACCCGGGGAGGAGCTGATGTTCTGGTTTGAGGGTCTTGCAGCCGCAGACCCGGAAAGGAGCTGATGTTCCGGTTTGAGAGTCTTGCAGCCGCGGAGCCGTGGAGGAGCAGATGTTCCGTTTTGAGGGTCTTGCAGCCGCGACTCAGGAAGGAGCTGGTGTTCCGATTTGAGGGTTTTGCAGCCGCGGACCCGGGGACGAGGTGATGTTCCTGTTTCGGGGTCTTGCAGCCGCGGACCCGGGGAGGAGCTGATGTTCCGCTTTGGGCGCCTTGCAGCCGCAGACCCGGTGAGGAGCTGATCTTCCGCTTTGAGGGTCTCGCAGCCCGAGACCAGGGAGGAGCTGATGTTCGGGTTTGAGGGTCTTACAGACCCGAGGAGGAGCTGATGTTCCGGTTTGAGGGTCTTGCAGCCGCAGACCCGTGGAGGAGCTGATGTTGCGATTGGACGGTCCTACAGACGCGGGCAGGAGCTCATGTTCCGGTTTGGGCGTCTTGTAGCCTTGGACCCAGGGAGGAGCTGATGTTCCGGTTGGAGGGTCTTACAGCCGCAGACCCGTGGAGGAGCTGATGTTGCGGTTTGAGGGTTTTTTTTTTTTTTTTTTTTTTTGGTTAGAAATAATTTAATTCAACTTCCTTTGATTTACATATGAAAGGATTGAAGTTTATCCAAGGCTACACAGGTAATGTTTAGAATCCAGAACAACAATTGGATTTTCTGCTTTCCAGGATCTTTAGCTCATCTTTCTTCTTTTCTACTTATGTATAATGCAGGAGCTGGGAAGTAGAGCTCTTTTAACTCTGCCTTGTTGTCGCTGGGTTGGTTGGTTGGTCTGTTGTATTTTTCATATGTTTCCCCATGTTGGCCATGCTGGTCGCGAATTCCAAGCCTGAAGTGATCAACCCGCCTCGGCCTCCCAGAGCGCCGGGACTACAGGTGTGAGCCACCACGTCGAGCCCCCACATTGCTTCTGGCCTCCGTGGTAGACCTCCCAGACGGGGGGGTCGGGCAGAGGCACTCCGCACATCCCAGACGGGGCAGCCAGGCAGAGGCGCTCCTCACTTCTTCCCAGATGGGGCGGCCGGGCAGAGGCGCTCCTCACTTCCCAGACGGGGCCCGGCAGAGGCGCTCCTCACTTCCCCCCCCCCCCCCCCCCCCCCCCCCCCCCCAGACGGGCGGCCGGGCAGAGGCGCTCCTCACTTCCCAGACGGGCCCCCCCCCCCCCCCCCCCCCCGCCGGCAGAGGCGCTCCTCACTTCCCAGACGGGGCGGCAGAGGCGCTCTCACTCAGGCCGGGCAGAGGCGCTCCTCACTTCCCAGACGGGGGCCGGGCAGAGGCGCTCCTCACTTCCCAGATGGGGGCCGGGCAGAGGCGCTCCTCACTTCCCAGATGATGGTTGGCCGGGCAGAGGCGCTCCTCACTTCCCAGAGATGGTGGCCGGCAGAGGCGCTCCTCACTTCCCAGACGATGGGTGGCCGGCAGAGGCGCTCCTCACTTCCCAGAGATGGGTGGCCGGGCAGAGGCGCTCCTCACTTCCCAGACGATGGGTGGCCGGGCAGAGGCGCTCCTCACTTCCCAGACGGGGCGGCCGGCAGAGGCGCTCCTCACTTCCCATACGTGGCGGTCGGGCAGAGGCGCTCCTCACTTCTTCCCAGATGATGGTTGGCCGGGCAGAGGCGCTCCTCACTTCCCAGACGATGGTTGGCCGGGCAGAGGCGCTCCTCACTTCCCAGACAGGGCGGCCGGGCAGAGTCGCTCCTCACTTCCCAGACGATGAGCGGCCGGGCAGAGGCGCTCCTCACTTCTTCCCAGATGATGGGTGGCCGGGCAGTGGCGCTCCTCACTTCTTCCCAGACGATGGGTGGCCGGGCAGAGGCGCTCCTCAGTTCCCAGACGATGGGTGGCCGGCAGAGGCGCTCCTCACTTCCCAGACGGGGCGGCCGGGCAGAGGCGCTCCTCACTTCCCTGACTGGGCGGCCGGGCAGAGGCGCTCCTCACTTCCCAGACGGGGCGGCCGGGCAGAGGCGCTCCTCACTTCTTCCAGAGATGGGTGGCCGGGCAGAGGCGCTCCTCACTTCTTCCCAGACGATGGGTGGCCGGCAGAGGCGCTCCTCACTTTTCCCAGACGATGGGTGGCCGGCAGAGGCGCTCCTCACTTCCCAGACGGGGCGGCCGGGCAGAGGCGCTCCTCACTTCTTCCCAGACGATGGGTGGCCGGGCAGAGGCGCTCCTCACTTCTCCCAGACGATGGGTGGCCGGGCAGAGGCGCTCTCACTTCCCAGAGGATGGGTGGCCGGGCAGAGGCGCCCCCCACTCCCCAGACGGGGCGGCCGGGCAGAGGCGCCCCCACTCCCCAGACGGGGCGGCCGGGCAGAGGCGCCCCCCACTCCCCAGACGGGGCGGCCGGGCAGAGGCGCCCCCCACTCCCCAGACGGGGCGGCCGGGCAGAGGCGCCCCCCACTCCCCAGACGGGGCGGCCGGGCAGAGGCGCCCCCCACTCCCCAGACGGGGCGGCCGGGCAGAGGCGCCCCCACTCCCCAGACGGGGCGGCCGGGCAGAGGCGCCCCCCACTCCCCAGACGGGGCGGCCGGGCAGAGGCGCCCCCCACTCCCCAGACGGGGCGGCCGGGCAGAGGCGCCCCCCACTCCCCAGACGGGGCGGCCGGGCAGAGGCGCCCCCCACTCCCCAGACGGGGCGGCCGGGCAGAGGCGCCCCCCACTCCCCAGACGGGGCGGCCGGGCAGAGGCGCCCCCCACTCCCCAGACGGGGCGGCCGGGCAGAGGCGCCCCCCACTCCCCAGACGGGGCGGCCGGGCAGAGGCGCCCCCACTCCCCAGACGGGGCGGCCGGGCAGAGGCGCCCCTCACTCCCCAGACGGGGGGCCGGGCAGAGGCGCCCCTCACTCCCCAGACGGGGCGGCCGGGCAGAGGCGCCCCTCACTCCCCAGACGGGGGGCCGGGCAGAGGCGCCCCTCACTCCCCAGACGGGGGGCCGGGCAGAGGCGCCCCTCACTCCCAGACGGGGGGCCGGGCAGAGGCGCCCCTCACTCCCAGACGGGGGGCCGGGAAGAGGCGCCCCTCACTCCCCAGACGGGGGGCCGGGCAGAGGCGCCCCTCACTCCCCAGACGGGGGGGCCGGGCAGAGGCGCCCCTCACTCCCCAGACGGGGGGCCGGGCAGAGGCGCCCCTCACTCCCCAGACGGGGGGCCGGGAGAGGCGCCCTCACTTCCCAGACGATGGGTGGCCGGGAAGAGGCGCTCCTCACTTCCCAGACGGGGCGGCCGGGCAGAGGCGCTCCTCACTTCCCAGACGGGGGGCCGGGCAGAGGAGCTTCTCACTTCCCAGACGGGGCGGCCGGGCAGAGGCGCTCCTCAACCATCGTCTGGGAAGTGAGGAGTGCCTCTGCTCAGCCGCAGCCCCATCTGGGAAGTGAGGAGCGCCTCTGCCCGGCCGCCCCGTCTGGGAAGTGAGGAGCGCCTCTGCCCGGTCACCCCGTCTGGGAGAAGTGAGGAGCGACTCTGCCCGGCCACCCATCGTCTTGGAAGTGAGGAGCGCCTCTGCCCGGCCGCCCGTCTGGGAAGTGAGGAGCGCCTCTGCCCGGCCACCATCGTCTGGGAAGTGAGGAGCGCCTCTGCCCGGCCACCCATCGTCTGGGAAGTGAGGAGCGCCTGTGCCCGGCCACCCATCGTCTGAGAAGTGAGGAGCGCCTCTGCCCGGCCGCCCCATCTGGGAAGTGAGTAGCGCCTCTGCTCGGCCACCCATCGTCTGAGAAGTGAGGAGCGCTTCTGCGCGGCCGCCCCGTCTGGGAAGTGAGGAGCGTCTCTGCCCGGCCACCCTGTCTGGGACGTGAGGAGCGCGTCTGCCCAGCCGCCCCATCTGGGAAGTGAGGAGCGCCTCTACCCGGCCACTCATCGTCTGGGAAGTGAGGAGCACCTGTGCCCGGCCACCCATCGTCTGGGAAGTGAGGAGCGCTCTGCCCGGCCGCCCCATCTGGGAAGTGAGGAGCGCCTCTGCCCGGCCACTCATCGTCTGGGAAGTGAGGAGCACCTGTGCCCGGCCACCCATCGTCTGGGAAGTGAGGAGCACCTCTGCCCGGCCGCCCCATCTGGGAAGTGAGGAGCGCCTCTGCCCGGCCACCCCGTCTGGGAAGTGAGGAGCGCGTCTGCCCGGCCGCCCCATCTGGGAAGTGAGGAGCGCCTCTGCCCGGCCACCCATCGTCTGGGAAGTGGGGAGCGCCTCTGCCTGGCGCCCCGTCTGGGAAGTGAGGAGCGCGTCTGCCCGGCCGCCCCATCTGGGAAGTGAGGAGCGCCTCTGCCCGGCCACCCATCGTCTGGGAAGTGGGAGCGCCTCTGCCGGCGCCCCGTCTGGGAAGTGAGGAGCGCGTCTGCCCGGCCGCCCCATCTGGGAAGTGAGGAGCGCCTCTGTGTGCCACCCATTGTCTGGGAAGTGAGGGGCGCCTGTGCCCGGCCACCCATCGTCTGGGAAGTGAGGAACACCTGTGCCTGGCCGCCCCATTTGGGAAGTGAGGAGCGCCTCTGCCCGGCCACCCATCGTCTGGGAAGTGAGGAGCGCCTCTGCCGGCCGCCCATCTGGGAAGTGAGGAGCGCCTCTGCCCGGCCACCCATCGTCTGGGAAGTGAGGAGCGCCTCTGCCGGCCGCCCCGTCTGGGAAGTGAGGAGCGCCTCTGCCCGGCCACCCATCGTCTGGGAAGTGAGGAGCGCCTCTGCCCGGCCGCCCCGTCTGGGAAGAAATGAGGAGCGCCTCTGCCCGGCTGCCCCGTCTGAGAAGTGAGGAGCGCCTCTGCCCAGCCACCCATCGTCTTGGAAGTGAGGAGCGCCTCTGCCCGGCCGCCCCATCTGGGAAGTGAGGAGCGCCTCTGCCCGGCCGTCCCGTCTGGGAATGGAGGAGCGCCTCTGCCTGGCCACCCATCGTCTGGGAAGTGAGGAGCGCCTCTGCCCGGCCACTCATCGTCTGGGAAGTGAGGAGCGCCTCTGCCCGGCTGCCCTTTTTGGGAAGTGAGGAGCGCCTCTGCCGGCCCCTTTCTGGGAAGTGAGGAGCGCCTCTGCCTGGCCGCCCCGTCTGGGAATTGAAGAGCGCCTCTGCCCGGCCGCCCCGTCTGGGAAGAAGTGAGGAACTCCTCTGTCCGGCCACCCATGGTCTGGGAAGTGAGGAGCGCCTCTGCCCGGCCGCCCCGTCTGGGAAGTGAGGAGCGCCTCTGCCCGGCCACCCCATCTGGGAAGTGAGAAGCGCCTCTGCCGGGCCGCCCCGTCTGGGAAGTGAGGAGCTGTTTGAGGGTTTGCAGCCGCAGACCCGGGGAAGAGTTGATGTTCCGGTTTGAGGGTCTTGCAGCTGCAGACCCGGGGAGGCAGTGATGTTCCAATTTGAGGATCGTGCAGCCACCGACCCGGGGGGAGCTGATGTTCCAGTTTGAGAGTCGTGCAGCTGCAGACCCGGGAAGGAGCTGACGTTCTGTTTTGAGTGTCGTGCAACCCCTGACCCGGGGAGGGGCTGATGTTCCGGTTTGAGGGTGGTGCAGCCGCAGACCTGGCGAGGAGCTGATGTTCTGCTTTGAGGGTCGTGCAGCCGCAGACCCGGGGAGGAGCTGATGTTCCGGTTTGATGGTCGTGCAGCCGCAGACCCGGCGAGGAGCTGATGTTCTGGTTTGAGGGTGTTGCAGCCGCAGGCCAGCCGAGCCCGGCGAGGAGCTGATGTTCTGGTTTGAGGGTGTTGCAGCCGCAGGCCCGGAATGTAGCCGATGTTCTGCTTTGAGGGTCGTGCAGCCGGAGACCTGGCGAGGAGCTGATGTTCTGGTTTGAGGGTCTTGCAGCTGCAGACCTGGAGAGGACCTGATGTTGAGCTGATATTCCAGTTGCAGTTTGAGGGCCGGGTAGCTGATTTTCCAGTTTGAGGGCCGTGCAGCTGGAGACCTGGGAGGGAGCTGATGTTCCAGTTGTAGGGCTGTGCAGCTGGAGACCCGGGGGGAAGCTGATGTTGCAGATGTAGGGCCGTGCTGCTGGAGACCTGGGGTGGAGCTGATGTTCCAGTTTGAGGGCCGTGCAGGATGACCCGGCGGGGAGCTGATGTTCAAGTTTGAGGTCTGTGCAGCTGGTGACCCGGGGGGAAGTGAGGAGCACCTCTGCCCGGCCGCCCCGCCTGGGAAGAAGTGAGGAGCGCCTCTGCCCGGCCACCCATCGTCTGGGAAGTGAGGAGCGCCTCTGCCCGGCCGCCCCGTCTGGGAAGAAATGAGGAGCGCCTCTGCCCGGCTGCCCCGTCTGAGAAGTGAGGAGCGCCTCTGCCCAGCCACCCATCGTCTTGGAAGTGAGGAGCGCCTCTGCCCGGCCGCCCCATCTGGGAAGTGAGGAGCGCCTCTGCCCGGCCGCCCCGTCTGGGAAGTGCGGAGCGCCTCTGCCCGGCCACCCCATCTGGGAAGTGAGAAGCGCCTCTGCCGGGCCGCCCCGTCTGGGAAGTGAGGAGCTGTTTGAGGGTTTGCAGCCGCAGACCCGGGGAAGAGTTGATGTTCCGGTTTGAGGGTCTTGCAGCTGCAGACCTGGGGAGGCAGTGATGTTCCAATTTGAGGATCGTGCAGCCACCGACCCGGGGAGGAGCTGATGTTCCAGTTTGAGAGTCGTGCAGCTGCAGACCCGGGAAGGAGCTGACGTTCTGTTTTGAGTGTCGTGCAACCCCTGACCCGGGGAGGGGCTGATGTTCCGTTTTGAGGGTGGTGCAGCCGCAGACCTGGCGAGGAGCTGATGTTCTGCTTTGAGGGTCGTGCAGCCGCAGACCCGGGGAGGAGCTGATGTTCCGGTTTGACGGTCGTGCAGCCGCAGACCCGGGAGGAGCTGATGTTCTGGTTTGAGGGTGTTGCAGCCGCAGGCCCGGAGTGTAGCCGATGTTCTGCTTTGAGGGTCGTGCAGCCGGAGACCTGGCGAGGAGCTGATGTTCTGGTTTGAGGGTCTTGCAGCTGCAGACCTGGAGAGGACCTGATGTTGAGCTGATATTCCAGTTGCAGTTTGAGGGCGGGTAGCTGATTTTCCAGTTTGAGGGCCGTGCAGCTGGAGACCTGGGAGGGAGCTGATGTTCCAGTTGTAGGGCTGTGCAGCTGGAGACCCGGGGGGAAGCTGATGTTGCAGATGTAGGGCCGTGCTGCTGGAGACCTGGGGTGGAGCTGATGTTCCAGTTTGAGGGCCGTGCAGGATGACCCGGCGGGGAGCTGATGTTCAAGTTTGAGGTCTGTGCAGCTGGTGACCCGGGGGGAAGTGAGGAGCACCTCTGCCCGGCCGCCCCGCCTGGGAAGAAGTGAGGAGCGCCTCTGCCCGGCCACCCATCGTCTGGGAAGTGAGGAGCACCTCTGCCCCCGCCCCGCCGCCCCATTTGGGAAGTGAGGAGCGCCTCTGCCCGGCCACCCATCGTGTGGGAAGTGAGGAGCGCCTCTGCCCGGCCGCCCCATCTGGGAAGTGAGGAGCGCCTCACTTCCCGGGGGGAGCTGATGTTCCAGTTGTAGGGCTGTGCAGCTGGAGTCCCGCGGGGGAGCTGATGTTGCAGTTTGAGGGCCGTGCAGCTGGAGACCCGGCAGGGAGCTGATGTTCCAATTTGAGGGCTGTGCAGCTGGAGACCTGGCATTGAGCTGATATTCCAGTTTGAGGACCGTGCACCTGGAGACTCAGCGGGGAGTTGATGTTCCAGTTTGAGGGCCTGCAGCTGGATACCCGGTGGGGAGCTGATGTTCCAGTTTGAGTGCCGTGCAGCTGGAGACCCGGTGGGGAGCCAGTGTTGCAGGTTGAGGGCCGTGGAACTGGAGACCCCGGGGGAGCTGATGTTCCAGGTTGAGGGCTGTGTTGCTGGAGACCCAGCGGGGAGCTGATGTTGCAGTTTGAGGCGGTGCACCTGGAGGCCCAGGGGGGAACTGATGTTGCAATTTGAGGGCGTGCAGCTGGAGACCCTGTGGGGAGCTGATGTTCCTGTTTGAGGGCCATGCAGCTGGAGATCTGGTGGTAAGCCGATGTTCCAGTTTGAGGGCCGTTCAGCTGGAGACCCGGCAGGGAGCTGATGTTCTGGTTTGGGGTTCTTGCAGCCGCAGACCCCGGGAGGAGCTGATGTTCCGGTGTGGGGGTCTTGCAGCCGCAGATCTGGGCAGCAGCTGATGTTCCGCTTTGGGGTTCTTGCAGCCGCAGACCCGGGGAGGAGCTGATGTTCCGGTTTGGAGGTCTTGCAGCCGTGGACCCGGGGAGGAGCTGATGTTTTGGTTTGGGGGTCTTGCAGCCGCAGACCCTGCGGTCAGCTGATCTTCCGGTTTGAGGGTCACGCAGCCACAGACCTGGGGAGGAGCTGATGTTCCGGTTTGAGGGTCATGCATCCGCATACGCAGAGAAGAGGTGATGTTCCAGTTTGAGAGTCGTGTAGCCACAGACCCAGGAAGGAGCTGATGTTCTGGTTTCACGGTCTTGCAGGCGCAGATTCGTGGAGGAGCTGATGTTCCGGTTTGAGGGTCTTGCAGCTGCAGACCCAGGAAGGAGCCGATGTTCCGGTTTGAGGGTCGTGCAGCCGCAGTCCCGGGAAGGAGTTGATGTTCCGGTTTGAGGGTCGTGCAGCCGCTGACCCGGGCAGGGGCTGATGTTCCGGTTTGAGGGTCTTGCAGCCGCTGACCCGGGCAGGGGCTGATGTTCCAGTTTGAGGGTCTTGCAGGCACACACCCGGGGAGGAACTTATGTTCCGGTTTGAGGGTCGTGCAGCTGCAGACCCGAGGAGGAGCTGATGTTACGGTTTGGGGGTCTTGCAGCCCAGACCCGGGGAGGAGCTGATGTTCCGGTTTGGGGTGTCTTGCCGCCGCGGACCCGGGGAGGAGCTGATGTTCTGGTTTGAGGGTCTCGCAGCCGCGGACCCAGGGAGGCGCTGATGTTCTGGTTTGAGGTTCTCGCAGCCGCGGACCCGGGGAGGAGCTGATGTTCCGGTTTGAGGCTCTTGCAGCCGCGGACCCGGGGAAGAGCTGATGTTCTGGTTTGAGGGTCTTGCAGCCGTGGACCCGGGGAGGAGCTGATGTTCTGGTTTGAGGGTCTTGCAGCCACAGACCCGGCGAGGAACTGATTTTCCTCTTTGAGGGTCTTGCAGCCGCAGACCTGGGGAGGAACTGATGTTCCATTCCGGTTTGAGGGTCTTGCAGCCGTAGACCTGGAGAGGAGCTGATGTTGAGCTGATATTCCAGTTGCAGTTTGAGGGCCGGGGAGCTGATGTTCCAGTTTGATGGCCGTGCACCTGGAGACCCAGAGAGGAACATCTAACTGGAACATTTGCTCCCCGCAGTGCCTCCAGCTGCATCGCTCCCAAACCGGAGCATCTCTTCCCACCCGGGTCTCCAGCTGCACGGCCCTCAAACTGCAATATTGTCTACCCTCAAGTCTCCAGTTGCAACGCCCTCAGAATTGAACATGAGCTCCCCACAGGGTCTGCAGCTTCACGGCCCTCAAACTGGAACTTCAGCTTCCCACGGGTATCCAGCTGCATGGCCCTCAAACTGGAACATCAGCTCCCCGCCAGGTCTCCAGCTGCTGGGGGCTGACAAACCTTTCGTTGATTAAGTGGCCTGGGTGTCCCAGGCCCATTTATATTAGACCTCTCAGTATAGCTTGGTGCATTTCCAGGAAACGTAACACCATTCATTCGATTTAAACTATTGGAATTGTTTTTCTCTGAAGAAGGATAAACACAGCTAACAACCACCACATTCTTTTCGACTCCTCTGAGAAGTTTGTCTGTTCCTGTATAGTTTCTCCTTGGATCTGTTAACAATTCACCTAGTCACTGAATAGTAAAAGGGATACCTTAAATCCAGTGACAATTTTCAGTATTCTTTCCTTCATTTCATCAAAGGGAATATATTCGACATTAGGGTTGGGAGGACCTCTTGCCTCAGGAGCTGAAGTTCTGAAATCATCCATCACTTTCTCCTGTTTGAAAATAAAATAGTCTTTAAATTGGGACCACTGAATCTGTTTCTCCAGTCTTGGCTACATGACAAAGAAACTGATCCAGGACAGGACAAGCTTTCTTTTTCCCCCTCTTCTCAAAATCTTCCAGTGCCTCCTGGAGCCTCTCGGCGTCCATGGCTTCCCGGAGTCCCTCACAGCCTCTGCCTCCCTCGGCGGGTCTCTTGGGGACCGGAACGCCTCCCCCCACCCCCGACGTCCTCCCACTCCCTCGCACACACTCCAGCACGCAGGGCAAGTGGGGTGAGGGGGAACGAAGGGAGCCAGGGGAAGCGTGTGAGAGAGTGAGACCGACAGAGGGAGCACCTCCCCAAGCCGCTACCACCAACCCTCCAACATGGCGCCTGGCACGTCAACCTAAAAAGTTATTTCTTGGAGAAGCGATGGATGACAGAGATTAATCTGAGAGTTACTGTTAATGGAGAAACTTAGAACTTACCATTTTTCCTGTGAGGTTTTGGTGCTCATACTGCTGTTCTGTGAGTTCTGGCAATTGAGTCCGTTCACACAGCCTGGTGATGCAGCAGGTGCCACAGAAGGACCCTGTCCCGGCTGGCCTGCTCCACTTCTATGATGGTGTGGCCTCTGTGATGGCCTCTGTGATCACTTCTATGATGGTGTGGCCTCCCCTTCTATGATGGTGTGGCCTCTGTGATGGCCTCTGTGATCACTTCTATGATGGCTGGCCTCCACTTCTATGATGGTGTGGCCTCTGTCACAGATCTGTGACCGTGTCTTGAGGGGAGACCAGGCCCTTGATCACAAGCATATCCATGGTGAGGTTCCGTGGATGGAACCTCCTGGATGTTCCTTCCTGATGTTCATCTGCCACCTTGCTATTTAGTGCATCTTGTTTATAACTGTCTTCTAAATATTGAGTAGAAATAAAGCATTTGTACAGTATGGGTAAGGTATACAGAATATTGACACGTTGGACACAGAGGACCGCCACCAAGTTTAGGGAGTAGAATCTCAAGAGACATCACTTTGGATGCTTCCTGGAGGCCCTGCCTGAGTCCCGGTCCCTTCCCTTCTCCTACGGAGGGAATCACTTCCTGCTTTAGTCTTTATTATTCCCACACTTTCCTTCATAGTACGTTTCTTTCACCATGTGTGTACATCCCTAAAAAATGTGCCATTTAGTGTTTGAACTTTGTTTTCTTTTTGAGGCAGGGTGTTGCTCTGTTGCCTCGGCTATAGTTTTGAACTTTGATGTGAGGAAATTCTCCTGCGTGGCTCTGAGCATCTGCTCTGTGTCTGTTTTTTCCTCCATTCTCTCCCTGAGACCCGCCCACACTGACATGGTTCATTTCATTGCTGCGTGATCTCCCATCGTCTGAGGGGAACATGGGAAATGTCTTCATCTTCCTGTGGATGAGTGTTTGGCCAGGTTGGGGTCCTTAGGACTGTGTTTTGTTGGGAACGTTCTTGGGCGTTTCTTTTGTACACAAGTGCAAGTTTCTTCTGGTCAGTAGCTTTCAAGTTTTAAAATTTCATCCCAGGTAAGAAATGTAATTTTCCTCATAACCCACAACACACACTCTTTCATATACAAGCATAACAGAAATATACTTCACAACCGTTCTTAGCAGTGCCTGGTGTTCCTGCTTCTCTCCATTCTCCCCAACACCGGCATGGATTGGGTGGTGGGATTTTTGCCCGTCTGGTGGGTGTCACGTGATATCTCCCCGTTAGCCGGGCGTGGTGGCACATGCCTGTAATCCCAGCTACTCAGGAGGCTGAGGCACAAGAATCACTTGAACCCAGGAGGCACAAGTTGCAGCGGGCCAAGATCGTGCCACTGCACTCCAGCCTGGGTGACATAGTGAGACTCCGTCTCCAAATAAATAAATAACTGACTGACCTGTAACAACCAGTTCTATTGGAAAAAGATGAAAGTTGGATCCATACCTAGTACTGTATACCAGGAAAAAAAATTCAAAATGTTCAAAAGATACATGCTATGGTTTGAATGATGGGTGCCCCCTCCAAAATTCATGTTGAAACTTAATCCCCAGTGCGACAGTGTTGAGATTGTGGCCTTTGGGAGATGATTAAGTCATGAGTGGAGTTAGTACCCTTATGAAAAGAGCTTGAGGCAGAAGGGAGCACTTTCATTTACCCTTGGCCGTGTGAGGAAGTAAGTGTTCTTCTCCGGAGGGTGCAGCAACGAAGTGCCATTTTGGAAGCAGAAGCAGCCCTCGCCAGACACTAGTCTTGCCAGTGTCTTGATCTTGGTCTTCCCTGCCTCCAGAAACATGAGAAATAAATTGTTATTTTTTATAAATTACCTAGTCTGTGGTATTTTGTTACAGTAGCACAAATAGACTAAGACAATATAAATGTATTTTTGCTGGACAGTAAATTTCTTTCTCATGTTTTACGCTTATAAGCTACTTCAGTAAACAACTTTGTGTGTATGCCATTTTATATTTGTGCAGGAATATCTGTATGATATGGGATTACTGGTTCAGAGAGTATATGCAGATGGAATTTTGGTACCTATTTTCAGATTCCCTCCATAGCAGTTGTGCCATTTTGTATTCCCACTGGCAGTGTTTGAGAATGACTCTTTTCCCTGCAACTTCATCGACAGAATGTTTTCAAATTTTACATTTTTGCCAATTTGCTTAATGAGAAATGGCATATGAGTATAGTTTTAATTTTCATTTCTTCTATATATTTAAACATGGTTTATTTTATATTTTTTTCTATTGGGATGTTGGTCTTTTTCATCTCAGTTTCTAGGAGCTCGGTATCTATCAGGGAGATTAGCAAAGGCTAATCTCTGATGTCAGTTGCAGTTTTTTTCATCCCACACTTTGTCACTTTTTAATTCATGGTGTTTTCAGTGCTTTCTTCTCCCCTCCTCTTTCTCTCCCCTCATCTTCTCCCCTCTTTTTTCTTTCTCCTCTTGGCTAGCTTCTGCATTTGGGTCATAGTAAGACCTTCCACATTCCAGAATTAAAAAGAAGTCACCCAGGTTTTCTTTTGGTTACTTTATGTAGGATTTCACTTTTAAATCTTTGGACCATTGTAAGTTTATCCTGATGCATAGTGTTAGTTGTGTAACCAGTGTAATATTTTCCCAAATAGTTACCCATTGTTCCAGAGTCATTTTATTAAGAAGCCTGTATTTATTTTTCCCCTCTGAATTGAGATGTTACCTTTTGACAGATAATAAGTTCTCACATGTATTTGGGTTATTTCTGGAGATGTCATTCTGTGTTTCACTGCTTTACTTACTGAAGCTTTATATAGTGTACTTTAACATCTAATAGGGTTATCCTCTATCATTGCTTCTCTGTCTTAGAGCTTTTCTTAAAAAAAAAAAAAAAAGATTCTTGTTTATTTTTCTGTATACACTTTAGAATCAATTTATCTAGTCCAAGAAAAAAGCATTTTGGCTTTAGGGACACCCTCTAAATTTAAAGTAGTACACAGTAAGGAATGTTTCCTGCTCGGTAGAGCGAGGCAGGAGAGCTGGATAAGTTTATCTCTTATACACCTTCCCAGCTACTAGTGTGACTCACCACTGGAGGCTAGGCAGTAGTCTTCTCAATTCCCTATCCTGGGAGGCAGGGTTTTAAATTATTTCCTATAGTCCTTATCAGTGGGTTTTTGTTAATAGGAGAAGGTAAGAGAGAGGAATCAAAGACTTATTTTAACCGATTTCATTAGTTTTCCTAGCCCTTTGCTCCATGACTAACCACTGTCTGAGTCAAACCTACCTTTTGACAAAATCAGATGGGTTTATTTCTGATGCCAACTCTGGTTGATGGTGGATGCCCAGAGATCTGTGTTGAGAATTCCAATAGCAGGTTATAGGAAAGGGTTTGCTGTGATCCATTAATAGTCTTTGCCATGGCTGAGATTGGAGATAGGTGGGAGACTTGGCAGAAGATGGGATCATTTGTATTTAATATATTTTGAAAATCCTTAACATGTCATTGAATGTTTTCCTATAGCTTTTATAATGACTTCATGATTTGAATATTTAATCAGTAAACATTTGGATTATTTACATTTTTTCCTCTTAAAATGATATGCTGGATTCTTAATCTCTAGGTATAACCGTGATTCTTTAGGTGAGGAATTTCTAATATTAAAAATATAAAAATTTCTAATGTTTTGATAAATACTGCCAAAATTTCCACAAGTTAATCACCTTCAGACTATTTTTCCTGTTAAAACATCTTACTTTATATTAAATATATTTTAATAAAATTGTCTCTCCATTTCCATTTAGAAAGGGCTCATTATACCTCCTTATAGCTCCTAGTCTTATCTACAATGATTGGGTTTCTTTGAACTTTCCATAGTATATTGTTTTATAATTTTTTTTGTCTTGTGACTGAATCTTGCTCTGTCGCCCAGGCTGGAGTGCAGTGGTGTGATCTCAGCTCACTGCAACCTCTGCTTCCCGGGTTCAAGCGATTCTCCTGCCTCAGCCTCCTGAGTAGCTGCGATTACAGGCACCTGACACCACGCCCGGCTCATTTTTGTATTATTGGTAGAGACTGGGTTTCACCATGTTGGCCAGGCTGGTCTCGAACTCCTGACCTCAGGTGATCGGCCTGCCTTGGCCTCCCAGAGTGTTGGGATTACAGGCATGAGCCACTGCGCCTGGCCTATTGTTTTATTTCTTAACTATTGTACCTTTTTCTTAATTTTTATTATCCTGTCAGTGTTCATCTGGTGTTCACCTCACTGGGGACCTGCTGATTGAAATAATAGGGATTGCTTTCAAGTGCTACCCTATTTTCTGCTCACCCTTGTACAGTCAGACAAAGGATAACTAAGGCTTTCATTTTCCATAATTTGTCACTTTTTAAATTCCTTGTATTATGATTTCTGTAGCATTCACTAAACTGAAGTTGTTCCCCTTAGAATGAGCAGAATAAAAAATAATAGCCAAAAGCTCAGGCTCTGGAGGCTGTCTAGGTTCTCGTCTCAATACTTGCTTGGTTGGGACTAGTTGCTTTTTATTTCAGCACTAATAATAAAAGTAGATCATAGAGCTGTGCTAATTCCTGGTCTTCTGAGACAGTTCCCTGAAACTTTGGTTGACAAAAGCTTATGACTGTAATAGCTATGCTACTTATTTTGGTGACTAGACAGATTGCTTAATATTCCTCCTAGGCTTCAGTTTCTTCATCTCTAACGTGGGGGAAAATAATGGTATCTATATACAGGGTTAAAGATTACTGGAGCTAATAATGCTTGTCAAGTGTGTGAAACGATGACCAGCACCTAGTAAGACTTCACAAATTATTAGCAGATCTTTTAAATAATTTTTATTCAATAGTAAAATATGTAGCTTCCTGGCTGTATGGGACAGTCTTTTCTGAATCCGTCTGATTCTTTTCTCTCTTTTAGAGTTCTTCTTTGCCTCTTATGATTTGTGTTATAGTTTTCTTTATTAGAGGTGTGGGTGGTTTTAAGTTCAGGTGTTTCATTAAGGCAAGCTGGAGATAGGAATAAAAGGATTATGAAAGAGAAGGAGCTTGAAAGATGCTTTTACCCATATCTGTTTCTGCTTTATCAGCCTCTTTTTGCTGCCTTTATTTTAGAATTTAGAGTGATGCTTTGCCTTGTCTTCTGAAAGAGTTCCCTGAATCTTTAGTTGCCAAAAGTTCATGATTCTTTTGGTGATTCTTTATATGGGTAAAGAAAACCTATGCCCATATGTGGGGATGTTTGTCATTCCAGTGGGTGCCCAGCAAATTTGTTTTAACTCTATAACTGACTTTGAAGGGCGGGAGCCTTGTTGTCACTCTTAATTGGGACTCCAGTCACACTTGGGTTTTCTGTGACCATCTCGCCTGCTACCCTCCCCACCCACTCCCGCCGCCCCAACACCTTAAGAAAAGGAGATCATCTAAGAGGAGGAATCAGAGTTTAGGTTGGGGAAGAAAAGGGCAAAGGTTTCATTTGTCCCTGTGCTGCTGTCTTCCGGGACTCTCTGAGGGGTAAGACGGTGGTGGGCACATACAGCCAAAGGAAGTAGGGGTACAGGGGAGTGTGACTCTGAGTGTGGAGTTTATTACTTGGCAGGAGGCACTTCTAATCTTTAACACATGCCCGTAAATGCCATTGGGAAGGTTTGTTAATAAAACTCTCTGGAAAGATTTGTTGAGTACCTTTTCTGTGCCAGATAATGTTAGGTAATAAGCATATCACAGGTAGCCTTTCACTCACTGCTGCAGTCAGCCCTTCCTGGAGTTCCCTGTGTCTCCACCACACAGATGAGGAGACTGAGGCTAAGGGATGGAACGACCGGGCGAGTCAGGGAGGGGTTGTGATCTGGGATCTGTCAGGCCTCGCTGCTCCTCTGCTGAGGTCAGCCCTCACTGGAGTCACCGTGTGAGTAGTTGGCTTTCTCTGAATCCCCCAGTGGGTGGATTTGGGCCTGGAAGAGAAAGCTGGGGCTCCTGTTTGTGGCTCGTAAGGAGTGGTTGGTGTTTCCAGGGAGGAATCAATGCTGCTCTGGGGAACATGGAGGAGGGCAACTGAAGGTGGCATTTCTACGACACCGGGAAGGGCTCCGACTGGCTGGGGGACCAGGATGCCATCCACTACATGGTGGAGCAGGCCCCCGCTGCCGTGGTCGAGGTGATGGGCGGGAGGCTCTGGGTGCTCTGGTGGTCTGTTTCTAGTACAAGAGTCTGGGAAAAAATGTAAGCAATTGAGGCAGATGTGGCAGTCGAAAGAATGGTGATTAGCAAAGCTCACAAGAGAAGTCTTTGTCCGTCATGAACTATGCATTACATGTAACAAGAAAAGCTTCTCTTTGATGAAGTGTTGACATGTTCATAAAATAGTTTACTTTGGGTTTGCAGATTTGTGTTAAAGTTGTTTAGTGTAGATTAGTTGTGAATATCTTGACTCCTTTAAGGTAATAAGGTTTTTGTTTATCTTTCACAGCTAGAAAATTATGGCTTGCCATTTAGCAGAACCGAAGATGGGAAGATTTATCAGCGTGCATTTGGTGGACAGAGCCTCAAGTTTGGAAAGGGCGGGCAGGCCCGTCGGTGCTGCTGTGTGGCTGATTGGACCGGCCACTCAATATTTCACACCTTATACAGGAGGGTAAGGCCGCCCCCGGTCCACCTGAGACAGGACACGTAGTGCTGGGGCTTATGGTGACAGCGGGGAATGGGTTAGCGTGCCCAGTGAGTCAGCCAGAGATTACGTAAAAAGCAACAGAGAACAGCGGTGTGGGACACATGCAGCGACTGTTGATGTGACAGGACCAGACATGTGCCTTGAGGAGCTGCCCCTAAGGCAATGTGTGACTTCTTGCATCTATTTTGGAAAGTTGAATTGATAATCTTCTATACCAGGTTTTAACTTGGGATATGTGACACTCCTGGACTTTTCTGGGTTGCTTTTCTGACCTGTGGACGATGGAGACCCCTGAAGTGGTGCTGAAGGACCAGACCTGTGTCTTCTCTTTCTCTGTCAGTGTCAGCTTTCTGATCCCTGGAAGGGATGAAAATAAGAAATGAATTTGTTGTAGGTTTTTTTTTTTTAATTTGTTTAGAGATGGGGTCTTGCTCTGTTGCCCAGGCTGGAGTGCAGTGGAGCAATGTAGACTCACTGCAGCCTTTGTCTCCCAGGCTCAAACGATCCTTCCACCTCAGCCTCCGAAACAGCTGGGACTACAGGCATGTGTTACCATGTCCAGCTAATTTTCGAGGGTTTTTTTGTTTTTGGTAGAGACGGGGTGTCACCATTTTAAGCCCAGGCTGGTCTCAAACTCCAGGGCTTAGGCGATCCTCCTGCCTCGGCCCCTCAGGGTGCTGGGATTATAGCCATGAGCCACTGCACCTGGCCTGTTGTATTTTTTATTACTGTTTTTAATCAGTAAGATGTCACTGAGCCCCTGAATTCCCTGTGTGATTTGCTTAGAGCTCCACTTCTCATGCTTTGTCTTCAATATGTGAGAAGTAACCACAGAAAAAAGAGCGTTGAAACTTAGAAAATCAAAAGACAGGTGAGATGCAAGAATCACATTCTTGTTTTGAAAGCAAGATTGCCCTTTTTGTATAGTAATAAAAATTGTAGCTTTTGAAATACATTTAGTTTAGGGTTTTTGATCTCCTTTGTTAAAATTCGAGAGCTTGGCACGCCCTGTTTCTCATCGCACCGAGGAATCACAGAGCCGCTGTTTGGAGCACAGACCGCTGGACTGCCCAGGTTTGGGTTTGAGCTCTGTCCTCAGCTGCATGACTGGATGTTACCAAGCATTAATTTGCTTGTCACTGAGAAAGGGGGTCGTACACCCAGAGTTGTTGTAAGACTTAAATGAGTTTAATATGTGGAAAGCAGCTAGAACTGCCCATAGCAAGTGCAGTGTAAATATTAAGTAAAATAATCATTATTACTGTCCTTGCCACTGTTTGGGTAACTTAGATATGAATTCTCCAAGCTAGTATTCTTAACTAGTCACCACAGTATCATAGTGCAAAAGAATGTTCAAAAATTTAAACAAGATTTGAGGCATCCAACGTACACGCCGCTGTAATCAGAGTGTTGGCCAGAGGTCTGTGGGCCGGCCTTTCTCCTCTCTGGGGACGCCGCTCTGCCCCAGCCTCTGCTGCAGCTGTCAGCCTTGTCAGTGCTTTTTGTTATCCAGACTTTCCACTGTATCTTAACTGTTGTTTCTATTCAGTTTTGCATATAATGCCTTCTGCATATCTTTTTCGTCTCTCCCCCAAAAAGTATCTTGAAAAAAAATAATGCGTTTGAAATAGAGACCTAGCAATTGTTAGGTTATAAATGTGTGGTTTTTTGCAGGCACACATGGTGCTGGTTGTCTCATTACGGAAGGATGTCGTGGAGAGGGAGGCATTCTCATTAACAGTCAAGGCGAAAGGTTTATGGAGCGATACGCCCCTGTCGCGAAGGACCTGGCGTCTAGAGATGTGGTGTCTCGGTCGATGACTCTGGAGATCCGCGAAGGAAGGTGCGTGTGATTTACCACCAGCATTGTCTGAGCGGGCACACGGGCCGGGGTTGCTTCTGTGCGTTTCAGCACCGCTCGCCCTCACCTTCGTGTGCAGGGACGTGTGCACAGCCACCTCTCTGAGCTGCCGGGAGGCGTCTGTTAGTCTGTGATATTTTCCTAAAGACCTACATTTTGAAAATTTTAGCTAGTTTCTCAAATCTGTGGAACAGAGTTTCTCTTAGTGTGTGTGAGTATGTGACGGAGTATGGGAGAGACACACACCCAACCTGAAGTCAGTATGTGAGCCTTGGGTGTCGTGTCTGATACCCACAGATGTTTTTCGGCAGCTTTCCAAGTGTGGGGGTTATTTGGCTTTCAGTAAGACAATTTGCAGCTCTTCTTTTTTTTTTTTTTAATTTTATTTTATTATTATTGTACTTTAGGTTTTAGGGTACATGTGCACAATGTGCAGGTGTGTTACATATGTATCCATGTGCCATGTTGGTGTGCTGCACCCATTAACTCGTCATTTAACATTAGGTATATCTCGTAATGCTATCCCTCCCCCCTCCCCCCACCCCACAACAGTCCCCAGTGTGTGATGTTCCCCTTCCTCTGTCCATGTGTTCTCATTGTGCAATTCCCACCTATGAGTGAGAACATGCGGTGTTTGGTTTTTTGTCCTTGCGATAGTTTACTGAGAATGATGATTTCCAGTTTCATCCATGTCCCTACAAAGGACATGAACTCATCATTTTTTATGGCTGCATAGTATTCCATGGTGTATATGTGCCACATTTTCTTAATCCAGTCTATCGTTGTTGGACATTTGTGTTGGTTCCAAGTCTTTGCTATTGTGAATACTGCCGCAATAAACATACACGTGCATGTGTCTTTATAGCAGCATGATTTATAGTCCTTTGGGTATATACCCAGTAATGGGATGGCTGGGTCAAATGGTATTTCTAGTTCTAGATCCCTGAGGAATCGCCACACTGACTTCCACAATGGTTGAACTAGTTTACAGTCCCACCAGCAGTGTAAAAGTGTTCCTATTTCTCCACATCCTCTCCAGTACCTGTTGTTTCCTGACTTTTTAATGATGGCCATTCTAACTGGTGTGAGATGGTATCTCATTGTGGTTTGGATTTGCATTTCTATGATGGCCAGTGATGATGAGCACTTTTTCATGTGTTTTTTGGCTGCATAAATGTCTTCTTTTGAGAAGTGTCTGTTCATGTCCTTCGCCCACTTTTTGATGGGGTTGTTTGTTTTTTTCTTGTAAATTTGTTTGAGTTCAGTGTAGATTCTGGATATTAGCCCTTTGTCAGATGAGTAGGTTGTGAAAATTTTCTCCCATTTTGTAGGTTACCTGTTCACTCTGATGGTAGTTTCTTTTGCTGTGCAGAAGCTCTTTAGTTTAATTAGATCCCATTTGTCAATTTTGGCTTTTGTTGCCATTGCTTTTGGTGTTTTAGACATGAAGTCCTTGCCCGTGCCTGTGTCCTGAATGGTAATGCCTAGGTTTTCTTTTAGGGTTTTTATGGTTTTAGGTCTAACGTAATAAGTCTTTAATCCATCTTGAATGAATTTTTATATAAGGTGTAAGGAAGGGATCCAGTTTCAGCTTTCTACATATGGCTAGCCAGTTTTCCCAGCACCATTTATTAAATAGGGAATCCTTTCCCCATTGCTTGTTTTTGTCAGGTTTGTCAAAGATCAGATAGGGCCTGACCCTGTTCTTTAATGTAATGACGCTTGCAAAATATCTGCCGGTATGGCGTTTCGAGGTTTTACATTTTTATATTAAAAAAAGAGAAGTCAGATGGTTTTTTGGAGTATGGTGGCCCTCCGTATCCATCGGTTCCACATGTGTGGTTTCAACCCACTATGTATTGAAAATAAAATTGCATCCTTACAAATATGCAGACTTTTTTTCCTTGTCATTGTTCCCTAAACAACACAGTGTAACAACTATTTACTAGCATTTACATTGTATTAGGTACTATGAGTAATCCTGGAGTTGCTGTAAAACTTAAATGTAAAACTTTAAATGAGGATGATTTAGAATATGGAGGAGGATGTGCATAGGTTATATGCAAATACTCTCCTATTTTACATTAGGGACTTGAGCATCCACGGATTTTGGTATCCGTGGGGGTGCTGGACCCAACCTGCCATGGATACACAGGGACGACTGTATTTGGCATAGAGGCCTTTCTAGTGCACTTACCAAGGACAGCCACAGCAGGCTGTGATCGCTGAGACGAGTGTGAGTTCAGTGAGGGCAGAGTTTTGTTCTGGTTCTCAGCTGTGTCCCAGCACCTGGGATTGTCCCTGGCACATGGTAGATGCTTAGAAAAGATTTGATGAGAGGGTGACCATACATGAGGGGAAATTTTCCTCAGTATCAAAACATGTTGAAACTCACGCGCTTCCAAGATGACATATTCTCAGGTCTCCTGCCGTTGCCGTTCTCTGCCTTATGTGATGGTGTTCTGTCTTACCAGAGGCTGTGGCCCTGAGGAAGATCACGTCTACCTGCAGCTGCACCATCTACCTCCAGAGCAGCTGGCCACGCGCCTGCCCGGCATTTCAGAGACAGCCATGATCTTCGCTGGCGTGGACGTCACGAAGGAGCCAATCCCTGTCCTCCCCACCGTGCATTATAACATGGATGGCATTCCCACCAGCTACAAGGGGCAGGTGATGGTGCTGGCTCTTCTCCCACAGCTGGAAAGACGGCTGGGACGACGGGGCCCACCTCGCAGTTGTCTCTTTAGATCTTAGAGGAAAAGACAGTTGTTTTCTTCAAGAAAGTACTGTATTGTTTTCTAGATCGCACTTTAAATTTCTATTACTGGAGGATGGAGGGGGGCTTAGTAATTTATTCCTCCTTAGTAAACTGTCATAGATACATCATTTGCAGCTTTTTCCATTTTATAATTACTTTCCTATATGATCTTGTGTTATTTCTAATGATCTTATACATCGAGGGATCGTTATAATTCCTATTTCTAATGATCTTGTACATTGAGGGATCTTTATAATTCATACCTTTGAGTGGTTTGCGGTTCACACAGAGCTTGTCAATCACTTAGCCTCCTTGTTGGGCGAGGTGGGTGGAAGCTGTTACTTTCCCTGCATAGATGAAGAGGTGAACAGGGGGTAGAAGAGTCTGGAACATCAGTCTCCCCTGCTGATGTTCCTCCACCTGCCGTGCTCCTGGGTCCGAGCCGGAGCACAGGTGGTGAGGGCCTCGGGAACATGGGACACGAGGGACAGTCGCAGATGCTGACATTGGAGGTCCTCTGACCTGCTTGTAACAGCAGGTGCTCAGGGGCAGAGGGGAAACTGGGGGATACATTCGGAAGTTTCCCTCTGAAGAAGAGTAGCTATGGTCCTTATTTCCTTCTCAGATACGGTCTTTACTTCCCTCTCTTTGTCTCTTGGAGATGGAGACTCGCTCTGTCGCTTAGGCTGGAGTGCAATGGCGCAATCTCGGCTCACTGCAACCTCCGCCTCCCAGGTTCAAGCGATCCTTCTGCCTCAGCCTCCCAAGTAGCTGGGATTACAGGCACCCGCCATCATGCCTGGCTAATTTTTGTACTTTCAGTTGAAACGGGGTTTCACCATGTTAGCCAGACAGGTCTTGAACCCCTGAAGGCAGGTGATCCACCCGCCTCAGCCTCCCAAAGTGCTGGGATTACAGACGTGAGCCACCGTGCCTGGCCTACTTCCCTCTCTTTCTCTGACCCGTAGCACAGACACCCTGTTGAGGGAGGTGGGCTTGTGGAGGAATGGGCACCTTGACATTTCACCTGAAATCTTCCTTTCCACAGGTCCTGAGGCATGTGAATGGCCAGGATCAGATTGTGCCCGGCCTGTACACCCGTGGGGAGGCCGCCTGTGCCTCGGTACATGGTGCCAACCGCCTCGGGGCAAACTCGCTGTTGGACCTGGTCGTCTGGTCAGGCATGTGCCCTGAGCATCGAAAAGTCATGCAGGCCTGGTAAGTGTTTTCTTCATGAGCCAGACTATTTGAGAAGGGCAGGAGGTTAGTCTTCTTTCTTTGTTTTGAGACAGGGTCAGCCCAGGCTGGAGTGCAGTGGCACAGTCATAGCAGCCTCAACCTCCCGAGCTCAAGCAGTCCTCGACACCTCAACCTTCAGAGCCCCAAGTAGCTGGGACTGCAGATATGCACCACCACACCTGGCTAATTTTAAAAAAATTTTTTTGTAGAGACAGGGTCTCACAATATTGCCCAGGCTGGTCTTGAACTCCTAGACTCAAACAGTCCTTCTGCCTCAGCTTCCCAAACTATTGGGATTACAGGCATGAGCCACTGCACCCAGCCAGGTTACAAAGCCTTGATTTGTTACTGGAAATTGGCTTAGTGATCATATAGAGGTAGTCTGGGTTTTTTCCCCAGAAGTGATTAAACTGAGAAATCCAGAGGTTATATGGTGGCCATGTTGAGACTAGATAGAGGCTGGTTGGGGATCTTAACAGTTAAGGTGACATTTTTGGGGTTACTTTTTTTTTTTTTTAATTATTTTGCGGTCATTATTTTCTGCTTAGAAAAAGCACTATTAGGAAGTTGTTATTTGTAGGGGAATTTCATTACATATTACTTGCCTGATAAAAATCACTTATTTGCAATGAAATATTTAAAATAGTTGGCATGAATGAATATGTAACCTCTTGGTACTTAGAAAAATAATTTAGGGCATTCTAAAAACAAAGTACAACTAACCTCTATTAGAGGAGAAGGGCTGACTTAGAGTGAACAGGATTCCCACCCTCTACGCGGCTGCCCCCATCCCCTGCCGGGTCCCTCGCAGTCTCCCCCGTCCCCTGCCCGGTCTCCTGTGGCCGTCCCTGCCTCCTGCCCGGTCCCTGTCCTGTGCGTCGGGCCCTTCCTAAGGTGCAGAGTGCAGCCACTGCAGACCCGAGGTCGCGGCCACCGGCTCCTGGGCTAGGCCCTTTTTCTCGCCTCAGGAGCCGCCAGAGGGAGGGTCTCCAGGGTGCTTGTTTGGGGAAAGGGGAAACAGACTGCCTGGGCCGCTGTTAAAATGTCAGCATCCAAGGAAGAAGCAGCGACCTGGCGTCTGGTCGGGCCAGGTGACCTTTATGGCGGCGCCTTCTGTCCCTGGTCGCTTTTCCACTGAATGAATGAATGACCGAAACTGTAGTAACTCATGGCCAGGGAATGGCTTAGTTATCTGAGGGAATCTTTTCTTGTTTGTGAAAAAGGGAAACTGGTACAAATGCGAATTCAGACAGGCCAGGAGGGGAAGGAAGGGAAGGATTGAGGTGGGAAAAGAGAGAAAGATGATTGACCTCTTAGGGGAAGACCACACTTGGACGTCGGCTCCTGGGGCACTTCCTTGATTCCCCTGCACTCCTCAGCGGGATGGGAGAGGCGGAGGTTCCAGGAGGGAGCCTTCCAGAGTCGGTGCAGGGTTGACAGGAGACGTTTGTTTTGCTTTTCCTGAACTTTCGATCGCCAGCTTATTTGGTCTTGATGTTGTAGGGTTGATAAAGACAGCAGTGGAGTGATATGGACACCGAGCTTAGCAAGCTGTCTCCAACCGTGAGTGGGCCAATGGGACCTGGGCCTCCAGACCGAGAAGCCGCGAGCCTGCCCTGCTCACAGTGGGTAACTTTCTTTCTGAAGTTGATTTTCCAAGGACAAAGGAATCATTAAGACAAATTATCATTACTGCTTCATGGTGGAGATGCTTCTGGTTTATTTTGTGGCCACCACTGTTACTGCTTGGAGTGCCTCACCCAGCCAGCTAACAACTGCGTGCGTGAGCACAGGGAAAGGCTTCTTGAGAAATGAAAACTAGGCTGTAGGCTTGGGAGGGGAATAGGAAGGTTAGCTCTGTACAGCCGAAAGCCTTTTGGTAAGTTGGAGGTCCTTGAATTTCCTCGGTGACTGCATCTTGGTGACTTCTCTGAATAGACCTTCGAGGGCACTGGGGGGTGATTGTTGGAGGGCTTGGGGAGATCAGGCAGCATTTGTGTGGGAACGTGGCTGTTACAGGAACTGCAGAAACTGGGACTGGATTCCTGGGGAAAGGATTGGGGGTGTTGGAGGTGCTGGCAGGGGAGTTATGGGGAGGTGTTCTTATCAGTGTGCGAATACCTGGCGTTCAGGCAGCGGAAAATCCGGGTCCTTGCGTGTTGTGAGCTCCCTGGAGTTACGTTCTTGCCAATTTCAGCTCAATTGATCCCCCTCCCCTGAGCTATCATTGGATACATTTTACTTCATTGAACACCTGACTGCTGCTTTTTCTGTAATCCCTCCGGGCAGTCATCTTTTCTGATTCTGTGTATAGTTTGCCTTTCCAGATCCGTGCCATTTAAGCTAGAAAAGGGGTCAGTTTTGAGATGATGTGAAAATGTTGAAAGGCTCCTTGTTATTAGTGGGAAGTATCTGATGTTGCCAGAGACTGGACTGGGGCACGGGGAGCACTACGGCTGCTAGACACTGCCTCACTGCGCTGTGGGTGGGGGGTGCTGGATTCAGCCTTACTGCCTAATGATTTGTGAGGATTTGTGTTTTCAGAGTAACATGTTTACCTTATGACATCAGTTCCTAATATGTGACGTGTGGGTCACAGATGCTGGTGTATTATTTCACATGCATTTGTATAGATTGTTTTCAGGGAATTCAGAAATTCTGTTATCTCTACGCTAGTGATTGTGCTTTCTTGATTTTTCTTTTCTCATTATTCTTAAATCCTCCTTTTTTTATTTGCATCTCAGTTCATTTATACTCGGGAAGTGCAAGACGTGGCTACTAGAAAGAGATGTCAAGAGAACCTGGAATCCAGTAGGCTACAATTTGGCAAATCTTAGCTTAAAACTTCCTAAATGTTGACCACAGTGGATGCAAATGGCTCTGTGCATCATCTGTTAAATATGGTCAGATGACCACCCAGGTTCAAGTGGTTTGTCACCAGGGTGATACGAGCCACACGGAGTGCCCTCCTCAGAGGGCATGCCTCAGAGACATTTATTTTGAGTGGTTTTCCAGTGAGTGATGCAAGATTTATGATCTATTTTAACAGCCTGCTTTTTATGCATTTGCTCAAATTTTTAGATTTTAGGTTTAGTTTTAGGTTTTGTGTCATACTTGCTCAACTAGGAGTGGTGGTCAAATACTGGACCTCATTAGCATGATAGCCTGCCCACCTTGGCAGGCTCCACTGGAGTGCTTGGGGCCTGCCTGGATTCTAGTCCTGGCTCTACCAGGTTTGTGTCCTCGCCGTTACTGGGAGGGAGTATTGAGGAAATGCATGCGAGGTGCTTCCCGTGATTCCTGGCACAGAGCAAGTGCTCAGTAATTGTCAGCTGTGAGTATTAGTAGTAGCTAATACACTACCATTATTCTTGGCTAAGAAGCCAGCTCAAAGCTTTGATGGTTTCCATTACCTGATGATGGTGATGATGGTTTCCACGTACTGAACACTCACACCGCTGGGCTAGGCGCTTAACCCAAATCCAAGGTCAGCATTATTGTTTGGGGTTCGGGGGAGACACCTCCTGCTCTGACTTGTGTGTTTGGGTTCCCGTATTTTCACCAGAGGGTGTTAGTCCTGCCCCAGTTCAGCTGGTCCTCAAAGCATATGTAGCTCTTGAACCATCAGCAAGTGTCAGTCAGAACATCATCTTGATTTCAGCTGGTACTAAATATCTACCAGGAGCCTGCTTGAGAGAGAGAATTGCCTGACAGGTGCTGAGTCCACCATTCCTGAGATACTTTGAAATCAGTGTCTGGCTTAACCCAAGCTGTGTATGGGGACCCTCTCACCGTGGCCCCAATGGAGTCACTTTACTTAGGCGCCCCCTTTTGCCTTGGGCTCTGAGCTTCCTCTGCCTTTCATCTCTGCAGAATGAAGCCCCACCTGCCCTTCAGGATGCAAAGCCCCCCTCTATAAAATGCGTGCAGTGGCCAGGTGCAGTGGCTCACGTCTGACCTCCCAACACTTTGGGAGGCCGAGGCAGGGGTATCGCTTGAGCCCAGGAGTTTGAGACCAGCCTGGGCAACATTGTGAGACCCTGTTCCTTGAATTGCCCTGGGAGATTTCCTCAGCTTGTGCTGGAGGCATGTGGCCCCATGAAGCCCGTAGTCACGGTTCACCCTGAGAGACGCTGGCTTTGGGGCTCACATGCCTGCTGTGGGCAGCCCCAGGAGATGGCCACCCTGTTTCTCCTGGAGCTGGAGCTGCGCGTCTTCTCAGCAACTGTGGTGGCTGTTCTGTTTGGTTTGCATCTTATAAACCGTTTGCCTGATTACATTTTCCTCTTCAATTTAGCTGCTAGAAAATTTAAAGTCAGGTTGGTGGCTCGCCAGTAATGAGAGTTTAGAGGTAAACTTTATGACATAGTCTTAGACTCTTCACTTTCTCCTCAGCCAACATGATTCACAGTTACTTTATTTTGCTGTACTGTGAGTGTCTTTGTGTTCCTGAATTCCTTCTGGAATAAGGCAGGTTGTTAGTAAGCACAGGTTTCTGGTCCATCTCGTAGCCTCAGGCAGTGGGCGGTGCTGTCCCTGCTCCCTTTCTGGGTTACCTGTGGTAGCTCTCAAGTTGCAGGGCTGCGATTTGAAGCCTGATTTAGTACACGGTGTTTCTGTCGTGTTCGGTGGTGGTTTGCTCCTCACGTGTGAGCATTCACCCCGTGGCCCTGTTTCTCCACCGCACCTCTGCCTGGTGGCATCCTACTGGATGTCTCAGCCGAGCCACTCTGTTCTGAAGACGCCCTTGTCCTCCACCCCTTTGCTTTGGGCTCTGAGCGTCTTCTGCCTTTCATCTCTGTAGGATGAAGCCCCACCTGCCCTTCAGGATGCCAGCCTTGGCAACATTGTGAGAGCCTGTTTCTACAAAAACGAAACAAGTGTAGTGGTGCACGCCTGCAGTCCCAGCTACTTGGGAGGCTGAGGTGGGAAGATCACTTGAGCCTGGGAGGTTGAGGCTGCATTGAGCTGAGATCAAGCCACTGCACTCTAGCCTGGGAGACAGAGCGAAACCCCATCTCAAAAAAACAAAGAAAGTGGATGTGCGCTGCTCCTGCCGTTGGATCATCGCAGCATTTTTCTTTTCTCTGATGTGTGCCTTTTTCCTCACCGTGGGGGCTCATGTTTTCATAGTTCCCTCTCGCTACTAGATTGTGAGCTGTGTGGAGGAAGGTTCATAATTGTGTTGTATGTACAGACACACAAAATTTGTCCTTGGATAGACACATATCAATCCGCTTCCTTCTCCTCTCTGAATTTCTTTATTTAAAAAAAAAAAAGAGATGGAGTCTCACTGTCTTGCCCAGGCTGGTCTCAAACTCCTAGGCCCAAGCGATCCTCCTGCCTCTACTAATATGAATTATTAGCCTGTACTATTTGAATTCCTATACTAATATGATTGAAATTAGTTTGACTTGTATAGTAATTGTTCTCCCAGATTGGGCTTCTGTTTTGATAGTAGAACTAAATTATTAGGCTATTTCAAGAAATTAATGTATTATTGGTAGAAAAACTGAAGCTACAAAATGGCCGGGTTTCTCACTTCAGTTAAATTTGTGCTTCTGAGTGCTTGTATTCTAGGTGAAACCGCACTGAGAAGGTATTTGTGGCCCGTTCGCTGATTCATTGATTAGACTTCTTTGCACAGGAGAGCTGCTAAAAATTACTGTGGTGAACAGGTATGAAGAAGAAGGCTGTTCTCTGCCCTTCTTTTTGCAATAAAATGTTACAAACTATCTTGAGTTTGATCCCTTTTCGGGTGTTTGGGTTTTTTTTTTTAAACATTCACATGTTTCTTGGAATTATAAGAAATTAACTTTGTGCTTCTGAAGTGGGTTTGCCTTAATATAACACTGATGTATTTGTAAGGGGCATTTTTAAAGCTGTACTTTAAAAAATAATTCTTACATTCGTTTGAAGGTTTTTGTTTGTTTGTTTGTTTTTGAGATGGAGGCTCTCTCTGTCACCGAGGCTGGAGTGCAATGGCATTGATCTTGGCTCACTGCAACCTCTGCATCTGGAGTTCAAGCGATTCTCCTGCCTCAGCCTCCTGAGTAGCTGGGACTACAGGCACCTGCCACCATGCACAGCAAATTTTTTGTATTTTTAGTGGAGACGGGGTTTCACTGTGTTAGCCAGGATGGTCTCGACTCCTGACCTCATGATCTGCCCGTGTCAGCCTCCCAAAGTGCTGGGATTACAGGTGTGAGCCAAGGGGCCAACAGGGTGAAACCCTATCTCTACTAAAAATACAAAATTAGCCAGGAATGGTGGTGTGCGCCTGTAATCCCAGCTACTCGGGAGGCTGAGGCATGAGAATCACTTGATCCCGGGAGGCAGAGGTTGCAGTGAGCTGAGATAGCGCCACTGCACTCCTGCCTGGGGGACAGTGAGGTTCCATCTCAAAAAAAATATAGAATAACTTTTGTTTAGGTGTTAACAAAATCCAGGCCAGACAAATCTAAACTTTAATCTCACACCCAGTTCCTAGATTAGTCCCTTCTCCAGCTCAGGTTCGGCCTAAGCCTCAGGGTTCCTCACTTGGTGGGCACCACCTGCTCCCTTCCCCACCTTTGTTCCTCTTTTTCCTCTGCTGGCTCCTCCGGGGTTGGGTGTGTTCAGTGGCGGAAACAGGCTAAAGGTCTTTGGCTTTTAGGTTCTGTTGATGGGTGAGTTCCAGATACTAGCTTTCTCTTGTAGGGTATTTCATTTATTCATCAAAAATATTAGAACACACCATTCATGTGCCAGACCCTGTTCCAGGCACTGGGGCTAGGGTGATAAATGAGATCAACAAAAATACCTGCCCACATTAATCTCCTGTTCTAGGGAAGACCAGAAAGAAAGAAAATACACGTGTCCTTAGTACATTAGAAGTTTGCAAGTAGTGTAGAGAAAAATAAAGTAGGTTGGACTCGGTGGCTCACACCTGTAATCCCAGCACTTTGGGAGGCTGAGGTGGGAGGATTACTTGAGCTCAGGAATTTGAGACCAGCCTGGCAACATGACAAATCCTGTCTCTACAAAAAAAAAAAAAAAAAAAAAAAATTAGCTGGGTATGGTGGCATGCACCTGTAGTCCCAGCCACTGGGGAGGCTGAGGAGGGAGAATTGCTTCAGCCCTGGAGGTGAAGGTTGCAGTAAGCCGAGATCGTGCCATTGCACTCCAGCCTGGGTGACAGAGCCAGACCCTGTCTCAAAAAAAAAAAAAAAAACCAAAAGGAAAGAAAGAAAATGAAAAAACAAAGCAGAGATGGGGAAGCAGAGGAGAGGGCTGGTGCTGGGGTCACAGGGGAGGGGCTGGGGATGCACGGGAGGGGCTGGGGATGCAAGCTTTCCTGAGTTCCCACAGTTCTCTGCCCCTCTCCTGTCTCACAGGGCAAGGGCCACCTGGGGCTTGCGGTGGTTTTACACCAAGCTAATATCTTGTTCTTCCCAACAGACGGAGGCCCATTGAGGCTTCTCTGTCCTCCATGAGGAATAGCATTGGCCTAAACCTGCAGACAGCATTGCAAAGAGAAGTCAGGCAAACCCGCTGATGAAGAATGATTCCAGTGTGCTGACGGAGGCTGACATTTCTTGCCATGGGTGATTTAATGTTGGGCCTCAATTTTTCACTCCCCCCGTAAGAGTATGACATAGCCACAACCTTGCCAGGGCCCGAGGGAGGGTGGATGGACTTATCCATCCCATAGGTGTTGCTCGTGGCTGGGTGACTTGCTTCTGCCAGTGAGATTTTCACAGACACGGCACAAGCAGAAGCCTGGAATGTGTGGGCACTGCCAGGCCTGCCCTCTGAGGCTCTTGATTTTCCCCACGAGATGCGCGTGCCCCAGGGAACGGCGGCTCTGGCTGCGGGATGAGAGGCGTGTGGAGCAGGCATGGTTCCCATCCTTAGCCTGCAGTCAAGCCCAGACTAGATCAGCCTAAGCCCAGCCATGCCACGGGTGCAGGAGTGAAGAGCAAATGCTAACTGTCCATGGAATTGACTTTCAAAGGGGCGTGTCATGTGCCTCATCCCAGCAACAGTGAAGGCATTTCCCTATCAGTCAGTTGGTAAATGATTATTGACAAACAATGTGCTGGGAAGGTGGAGTGATTTGAGTAGATTTGGCCTCTATTCTCATGGGGCTTCCTTTCTAGAGGGGCAGGCAGATGATGGATGGATAAATATAAATGATTCTAATAGGTTGGTGCAGCAGTCATTAAAAGGAATGGCAAAAAAAAGAAAAGAAGAAATGGGGAGGAGCCGCTGCTGCAGTTCATTAATAGTAATGGCAAAAACCGCGATGACTTGTGCCCCAACCTAACACAGTAACCACGGGTGTGCAAAATGTGGCAATTGGGAAGTTCCGAGTGCTAGGAGAGCATCTAGCTTCCCGGCGTCAGGACACGGGGGTTGGCAACCTAACCAAGGTTAAGTCCAAGTGAGGAGGGTGGGCAGGGAGCGATATTTCAGTGGAGACTCCAAGGATGAATGGTATTTAGAGATTAAACCCCGATAGAGAGGGTGTGTGTCTGGCACAGAGAAGAGCCTGTGCAAAAGCCGGCGGGGCGAGAGGACACCGTGTGTTCCTCCACCTGAGGGGCGACCAGCAGGCTGGAGCTCAGCGGGTTGAGAGGAGGATGCAGAGCCCGGGAAAGGCACCCTAGGCAGAGGGCACAGCAGGGCAAAGGCCTGGAGTCGGGCCCGAGCCTGTGTGGTTTGAGGAACGGACAGAGGCCTGTCTGGCAGGAAGGGAACGGCACAGGGGAGAGACCTGAGGCCAGAGCAGAGGGCAGGGCTGTGCTGGGCACTGTGGGCTGTGGATGGTGCTGGCATTTCAGAGGGGAGACCATAGACCAGGGCAGAGGGCAGGGCCGTGCCGGGCACTTTGGGCTGTGGATGGGAGCTGGCATTTATGCTCAGGTGATGGGAATATGTTAAAAGATTTTAAGGAGGGGAATAGCAGTTGGGATTAATGTGTATTCTGGGAATCTCAAGAAAGTAAATTCATAGTTCGAATTTTCATAAGACTTCTGCACAGGGAGAGAGAAATAAGATCGCGTCTACAGCTGTGTGATGATTTTATGTAAAAATACTACTAAGTTTTTAAACGTGATTTCAAATGGTGCGTTTCTGTTTCACATTGGACATAAGTAGATTGCAAGGCTAATGGAAAATAGAAAAGTTAACTCATGAACATAAAAGAGATACCGATTTGAAAACAAAACATGTATTCATTTACTTCAGCTGCAGTTTTGTTGACTGCTGAATTTCATGAGAAGGGATTGTTCCGGGAGGGTCGTGGGGCTGAAGACCTGGAGAGGAGCTGGTGCTACCGCTGTTCAAATCTGAGGGTGGTGGAGATGGGGCCTTGGGGAGCAACAGGTGCTGCCTTTTAAGTCTGAGAGTCATTGAGCTGGACGTCCAGGGAGGAGCCGGTGCTGCCGCTGATGTCTTAGGTTGAGGAGCTGAAGACAATGAAGGAGCCAGTGTGGCTGTTGTGTGAGGGTCGTGGAGCTGGAGATCCAGGTGGGAGAGGTGTTCTAGCTCGGGGAGTAGCTGATGTTCTACCGTGAGGTCCCTGCAGCTGCAGACCCGGAGAGGCATTGATGTTGTAGATTGAGGGCGGTGTAGCTGGAGACCCGGTGAGGAGCTGATGTTCCAATTTGAGGATCTTGCAGCTGCAGACGTGGAGAGGAGCCGATGTTCTAGTTTGGGGGTCTTGCAGCCGAAGACCTGGGGAGGAGCTGATGTTCCGGTTTGAAGATCTTGCAGCCGCAGACCCGGGGAGGAGCTGATGTTCCGGTTTGAGGGTCTTTGCAGCCGTAGAACCGGGGAGAAGCTGATGTTCCGGTTTCAGAGTATTGCAGCCGCGGAGCCGTGGAGGAGCTGATGTTCCAGTTTGAGGGTCTTGCAGCTGCGACCCGGGAAGGAGCTGATGTTCTGGTTTGGGCGTCTTGCAGCCGCAGACCCCGGGAGGAGCTGATGTTCCAGTTTAAGGGTCTTGCAGCCACAGACCCGGGAGGAGCTGATGTTCCGGTTTAAGGGTCTTGCAGGCGCAGACCCGTGGAGGAGCTGATGTTCTGGTTTTAGGGTCTTGCAGGCGCAGACCCGGGGAGGAGCTGATGTTCCGGTTTCAGGGTCTTGCAGGCGCAGACCCGGGGAGGAGCTGATGTTCCGGTTTTAGGGTCTTGCAGCTGCAGACCTGTGGAGGCGCGGATGTTCCTGTTTGAGGGTTTTGCAGCCGCAGACCCGGGGAGGAGCCGATGTTCTAGACTGAGGGTCGTGCAGACGCAGACCCTGAGAGGCGCCGGTGTTTCAGTTTGAGGTTCGTGCAGCCAAAAACCCGGGGAGGAGCCGATGTTCCAGTTTGAGGTTCGTGCAGCCACAGACCTAGGGAGGAGGTGATGTTCCAGTTTGAGGGTCGTGTAGCCGCAGACGCGGGGAAGAGCTGATGTTCCAGTTTGAGGGTCGTGCAGCCACATTCCCGGAGAGGAGCTGATGATCCAGTTTGAGGGTCGTGCAACCGCAGACACGGGGAAGAGCTGATGTTCCAGTTTGAGGGTCGTGCAGCCGCAGACCCAGGGAGGAGCTGATGTTCCGGTTTGAGGGTCGTGCAGTGGCAGACCAAGGGAGGCAGTGATGTTCAGGTTTGAGGGTCGTGCAGCCGCAGACCCGGGGAGGAGCTAATGTTCCCGTTTGGGGGTCTTGAAGCCGCAGACCTGGGAAGGAGCTGATGTTCCCATTTGGGAGTATTGCAGCCGCAGACCCGGGGAGGAGCTGATGTTCCGGTTTGGGGGTGTTGCAGCCGCAGACCTGGGGAGTAGCTGATGTTCCGCTTTGGGGGTCTTGCAGCCGCAGACCCGGGGAGGAGCTGATGTTCCGGTTTGGGGGTCTTGCAGCCGCAGACCCGGGTAAGAGCTGATGTTCCGGTTTGAGGGTGGTGCAGCCATGGACCCGAGGAGGAGCTGATGTTCCGGTTTCTGGGTCTTGCAGCCGCGGATCCAGGGAGGAGCTCATGTTCCGGTTTGAGGATGGTGCAGCCGCGCACCCGTGGAGGAGCTGATATTCCGGTTTGAGGGTCTTGCATCTGCGGACCCGGGGAGGAGCTGAAGTTCTGGTTTGAGGGTCTTGCAGCCGCAGACCCGGGGAGGAACTGATGTTCCGGATTGGGGGTCTTGCAGCCGCAGACCCGGGGAGGAGCTGATGTTCCCGTTTCGGAGTATTGCAG